>NW_015387057.1:124294-126208 GCF_001527695.2 Protobothrops mucrosquamatus | reverse complement strand
GTTTATATCGTCTGTGACTACAATAAATTGAATTGAATTAACCAGAGGGGCAACAATACCATGTGCTTCTACTGGCTTGGTGTGTACAACTCTGTCCATTTCTGTCCAAGTATAATTGGCCAAGCAGATACCTGTGAACGAAGGGGCAGGAACCCAGTAGAAAAAGCCTCATCCTCACAGATCTGCATGGATCTCATACCCATGAGAAAGGGGAAGGCAGAAACTCACTCAAAATGAGACTTCTCAGCAGTTGCTTTGAAGGTACAGTTGAAATAGGCTTCATTAAGCTTCGAATTCAAGCTTGTAACTTCACCAAGAACAGATCTGTTTCTTTCCCTAAAGAGTTCCAACACTGCAGTATCCGTCACAGGCATAAATTTTAAAAACAACAAAACAAGGCGATGCAAAGCTGGAGAAATGAGTCAGAATGAATCAGGCTTCCCCTAGCCATGAATGCCAACTTTCAATGACTATAAATGAGAGAAGATCCAGTTGCACAGAAAGCTATTTCAAAAAGGCACGACACTAAAAGGTTTGTATTGTGATGCACATGTCGCATTCATCCCTGGCAGCTGCATAAAGCTTTTTCTTTCTTTCTTTTTTTAACATAGGAGAGAGGCTGATACAGAAATAACTTCCCTTTCTTTATATTTCCTATTTATATTTTAACCGTGTTCAGGAAAGACAGAAATCAGACACGCTGTGTGCAGCAGAGTGGGTGTGCATTCTTCATTCATTCCTCCATTTTTCCCCCCTCTTGGGCAGCAGTCTCCAACTTTTGGGGCACCAGGAACCGGTTCTATGGAAGCATGGTTTCTTGCGTTACCTAGATCCCGCGCACGCACAGATGAAGCCGTGCTTGCTTGCACGGCCCAGTTCCTAACGGGCTGCAGATCAGTGGTGGTCCACAGCCCAGGAGTTGGGGGGGCTGCTTTAGGGGGGGGAAGAGCCATGAAGTGCCAAACCAGGTAGTATTTCATGTGTGTGATTTGTGTGTTGGATCAAAGTTGTGGGGTGAGGGTAATGGGGATTGTGTGCACGTCATGTGGTGCATGATGGTATTTTGTGTGTGTGTTTGTGTGTTGGATCAAAATTGTGGGGTGAATGTAATGAGGATTGTGTCCATGTCACGTGGTGCATGATGGTATTTTGTGTGTGTGTTTGTGTGTTGGATCACAGTTGTGGGGTGAGTGTAATGAGGATTGTGTCCATGTCACGTGGTGCATGACGGTATTTTGTGTGTGTGTTTGTGTGTTGGATCAAAGTTATGAGGTGATGGTAATGAGGATTGTGTCCATGTCACATGGTGCATGATGGTATTTTGTGTGTGTGTTTGTGTGTTGGATCAAAATTGTGGGGTGAATGTAATGAGGATTGTGTCCATGTCACGTGGTCCATGACGGTATTTTGTGTATATTTGTGTGTTGGATCACTGTTGTGGGGTGAGTGTAATGAGGATTGTGTCCATGTCACATGGAGAGGGAAGGAATTGTTTCCATACATGCCACTCCAGTCTTCTCCTCCAGGACCAATAACTCAAACTCTTACTTGCAGATCCCATTCAAAAATTCCAAAGTCACTAAGAAACAATCTCAGTCAATATTATTGTTCAGTTGCTAAGTTATGTCTGGCTCTTCATGACACCATGGACCACAGCACCCATCCCTGTCCTCCATTGTCTCCAGAAGTTTGCCCAAATTCATGTTCATTGCGTCAATGACACTATCTAACCCTCTTATGCTTTGGCGTCCCCTTCTCCTTTCGCTTTCCATCTTTCCCAGCATCAGAGTCTTTTCCAAGGAGTCTTCTCTTCTCATTAGGTGGCCAAAATATTTGAGCTTCATCTTCAGTATGTGTCCTTCCAAAGGACAGTCAGAGTTGACTTCTTTTAAGATTTATTTATTTATTTATTTA
>NW_015387057.1:114096-123313 GCF_001527695.2 Protobothrops mucrosquamatus | reverse complement strand
CGACGAGTCCCTCCCAACACCGCCCGCGCGGCCGCATTCTGGACCAGTTGGAGCCTCCGGGTGCTCCTCAAGGGGAGCCCCATGTAGAGAGCATTACAGTAGTCCAGGCGGGAGGTGACGAGGGCATGGGTGACTGTGCGCAAGGCGTCCTGGTCCAGAAAAGGCCGCAACTGGTGTATCAGGCGTACCTGATAAAACGTACCTGATTGACTGTTTTGACTTCCTTGCAGTACAAGGGACTCTCAAGAGTCTTCTCCAACACCACAATTTGAAAGTGACCTCAGCCAATAGCATCGCTGATTTATAATGACAGAAGTAGTCATTGAACGACAGTTAGAAATCTTCACTGTTGGGATGAAGCTGCCCTTGATCAAAATAGAAAGTCCTTTGTAAACTGGGTCTCTAGAATACGTTGTGCTATTACTCCCATCATCCTGACATCTGCATGATCAGCTTTTTGAGGATATGAGTAAGGTAGTCCAATTCATATGGATGGTGTCAGATTTGGAAAAGCAATGAATGTCTAAAAGTGAGACATTTAGTTATTCACAAAAGTTTTTTCAAGGACAACCTCCAGAGTACACAATATGGGGGTACTAATCAGCTGTGAGACATCTTCCTTGGTGCTTGCTAAATTCCCTGTTCCATCTGACTTTGAAAAATCCAGAAGGCAGAAAAAATATGCTTCTTACAAATACTTTCCTCCCAGTGGTGGCTCAGTCATGACTGAGTCAACTATATGACATTTTTACACTAGCGAAACAGATCATTCACTCCAGAATCCTCCAATTATCACGAGAAGGATGAGACTGAAGCTAGTTTGATATGTATTTGAATAAGACGATTGGGAAAGAGTTTGCTTCAAAATGTATATGCATCTCCGTTCTGCTGAATTTAGCACAGCTCTCACTGTGTCCCACTGTCAAGGTTTAAAGATGGCTTTATCTAGGCTGTGCATAATTAGAAAGATCTGATAAACATTCTTGAAGAGTGTCATTGTAATGAATAAAGGCTTTCAATGAAAGTCTTCTCACAAATGTGCAGTATAAGCTCATTTATTCATTTCTTTAGTTTATTCAGCTGCTGTTTGCAACTCCAGAACTTTGAATGTGCTTACAAAGATACAATCAAAATCTCCATAAAACAAGACTTTTAGAGATAAATGATTGATAGGTGATAGATCATAGATAAATAGATCATAGACTGACAGACAGACAGGACAGAAAGAGACAGAGAGAGAGAAAAAAAACAGACAGACAACATAACACTAAAAAAGAGGCTTTACAAAGACCTGGAAAATAAATATATATTGAGTTTTTTTCTTAACTGTAATAAGAAGGGTTTATTTCTGCTCCCTTACATCAGTGCTTAATTGACATAAAATTTTACTTATTGTTATTTAATTTCTATAGCACCCTACTCAACCAAGGGATAATTCAAGTTCTGAAATAGGCTTAATATCTTTTTTGTTTGTTTGTTGAATCACTCAGTTAAAAAAATAAACAAGCAGAAAAGCCCAAAATGCCTGATGTAGGAATTGGCTTTACCATTTTGTATCCTGGACTTTCCCCCCTGCAGCTACTATGTACAGTAGATCCCATCCCTGCTTTGTGTAATAGAATGTATCCCAAAGATAATTAGTCTTCTCGTGGTCTTATCCATCTGCCTATTTTACTCCTGTGACCAGAATATGAAGTATCTATGGATATCTATGGATGACGTTGTTTAAGAGCAATAGGAAAGAGATGTCCTAATCCTATCCTGAATACAAAAAGCTCTAATTTAATAACAGTTTTTCAAACAGATGAGATTGATTATCCACATAGCCTTGAAAGCACCTCAGCTCTAATATTCTTTGAATTGCTTTCTTTTAATGCAGTGTATTGTTATTCAGTGGTGGAAGCCCCACACAGTCCTTCTTGAAAATTCATTAATCTAAGGCTTTGAACGCTGCGTATTCCACTTCAACCGATATGTCACGGAGAGATTATGCAAAGTTCTGACTTAAGAAGGAGGCTTGCAAGGGTTGATTTCCAGAGTGATTAAAAGTTTAGGAGACTGGGATGTAAAAGAGCTGCCTGCGATCTTCTACGTTTTCACCGAAGAGACCTTCCTCTTTACTGAATCAGAAAATAAAAATATCCCTAACCTCATGCATACAAGGCTAAATTGGTTCTGACTGGGAAATTGCTGGGATTCTTACCAGCCCATCTAACGGTTTTCATAAGGGGTGGGTGTCAAAATCATCAAGAAGGTGGATGGAACATTGAGATGCAAGTCTTCTGAACTAATAATAATAATAATAATAATAATAATAATAATAATAATAATAGTTGGAAGGAACCTTGGAGGTCATCTAGTCCAACCCCCTGCTCAGGCAGGAAACCCTACACCATTTCAGACAAATGGCTGTCCAGTCTCTTCTTAAAAACCTCCAATGTTGGAGCATCCACCGCTTCTGGAGGCTGGTTGTTCCACTGGTTAATTGTTCTAACTGTCAGGAAGTTTCTCCTTAGTTCTAGGTTGCTTCTCTCCTTGATTAGTTTCCATCCGTTGCTTCTTGTCCTGCCTTCAGGCGCTTTGGAGAACAGCTTGACTCCCTCTTCTTTGGGGCAGCCCCTGAGATATTGGAACACGGCTATCATGTCCCTCCTCGTCCTTCTCTTCGTTAAACTAGACATACCCAATTCCAGCAACTGTTCCTTATATGTTTTCATTGGATATGGTTGAGCATCTTTCTAGAGTTTAATTTGACTACCTGAATTCAGCCTGGGATGGAACCCCAATCTCTCTAAATCAGGACTCTCCAAACTTGGCAATTTTAAGACGTGTGGACTTCAACTCCCAGAATTCCTCAGCCAGCTGGCTGAGGAATTCTGGGTGTTGAAGTCCACACGGTCTTAAAGTTGCCTGGTTTGGAGAGCCTAGCTCTAAATCCTTCTCAGAATCTCAGCGCTGACTTTGCAGTTCTCTCCAGTGAGTGGAAAAGAGAGGGAGAAGGAAGCCATCAGATTAACTTTCATTCATATGTTCCACTGTCCTCCATCTGCTTACAGACTAAGTTTCTCACCCCTTTAAAATTCTGAATGAATGCCATTGTTCTCTGCAGTCTGTCCTATTGGTATCTCATTGTGGGCAGAGGAGATCATGTTTTCTCCTGGGAAAACCTGGTTCCTTTAGAATTTATTCCCCCTCCTGCCAACAGACACCTTTTAAAAAATCTTCCAGCCATTTCCAAAGGACGGTTGGCCATTGTCCCCCTAACAAGCTGAATTATTAAAGCTTCTGCTTCTCTCTGTTGAATGAATCAGCCAGACAGGCTGGACAGGAGAGATAATACAACAAAAAGCTAATGACAGCCTTGAAAGCCAAAAGAAAGAATGAGATGGAAGGAGGGAGGGAGGGAAGGAAGGAAGGAGGGAGAGAAGGAGGGAGAAGCCGGCTCTTCATGAACTTCAGTGTGGAGTTACTTAAATGAGATTTGAAATACATGGAAGTTTTCAAAATAAAAATTAGTTACAGATAGTCCTCGATCTACAGCCATTCAAAGGGACTGTTCAAAGATAGACTGGCACTGAAAAAAGTTGCTTACAACAGGTCCTCATGCTTACGGCCATCCCAGCATCCCAGCAGTCATATAATCAAAATTCAGGTGCTTGACCTCTGGCACGTATTTACAATGATTGCAGCATCCTGAGATGCCCACTGGCAACCTTCCCAGTTGGTTTCTGACAAGCAGAGTCATTGGGGGAAGCTGGATTTGCTGAAGAACTGCAGTGATTCACTTAAGCAAAAAAAAAAAAAAAGGTTGTAAAATCAGGCAAGATTCATTTACCCATCACCTTGCTTGGCAATGAAAATTCTGGTCCCAATGGTGGATGTAATTTGAGAACTATCTTTATTGGGAATTTTGTAGCCTGGAAATTTAGATAGATAGATAGATGAGTGATAGATGAGTGATAGATGAGTGAGAGAGAGAGAGAGAGAGAGANGATAGATAGATAGATAGATAGATAGATAGATAGATAGATAGATAGATAGATAGATAGATAGATAGATAGATAGATAGATAGATACCTTCTAACCTGAGCACCAAAATCAGTTAGGGATGCTCTTTCTGTGGTCTTACCCCTTAATATGGCTCACAGTTCGGTGGTAAGAACTGAATCTTCTCAATGAAAACTTGCCAAGTAAGGAACTTCAGAGGGGAAGAACAGAAGAAATACAGCTGCTTCCTCTTAGATAAGAAATTCAGGAAATGCTTAGCATACATCTGTGGGATGCCTGCGGGGAAAACCCATCTGTTAACCCAGCCCTTCCCTGTATGAAATGTGGGATAGCCATGCTTTTTCTTCCCTTATCTTTTTAATGAGTATATTTTATGGGACATGGTGCACTCCTGTTTTAATGAGCTGCTTATCATGTGATTGCAAGTCACTCGCTTCAACATAGGAAGCAACATACTGTATAAATAACAAAAACAAGAAGAGAACAAAAAGGAGACCTAAGAAACAACACTCCCAATAGGTTGAACGTTTTAAATTCCATTGTAGCCCCCATTCAGTTTTTGCAAACAATAGAGAAGGGACAAGGCAATTTCTGTCAAAGAAAGGAGGCACTGAGGAATGAATGAAAAGTCTTGATTGACTTAGCCCAGTGGTGGCAAACCTATGGCACGGGTGCCAGAGGCGGCACGCAGAGCCCTCTCTGTGGGCACGTGCGCCGTCGCCCCAGTCCTAGGCCTTCAGCTGGGTTTGATAAAACCTTTTCGCTTTAGGCCTCCGCCGCCGTGTGCAAAAAAAAAAAAAAAAAAGGCTCAATCAGTTCATTTCAACTTCTGGCGGGAAAAGAAATCTTGCAAAGTTGGAATTGATTGATTGAACTTTTTAGTCCCATCCAGTCTGCCATTACCACCGCAACCACACCCACCCAATGGGCCACACCCACCCAATGGGCCACACCCACCGGCACCCGACGTTGCATAAGTGGGTTTTGGGTTGCAGTTTGGGCACTCGGTCTCTAAAAGGTTTGCCATCACTGACTTAGCCTGTTACGGAAATTGAACATTTTAAAGTGCCAGAAAACTCTGGGCTGCATGAAGATTGTTTAACGAAGATTGTTTAATTTTTTTTATTTAGAAATTAGCAGAGGAACGTTACGCCCCCCTTCCCCCCCAAAAAAGGAAAAGGTGAATGTCATTTAGATTCCCCAGTGGAAGAAAGACGTGACGATTTGCTGTTTCACTATGAAAACAGACGACTTGGAGTGGAGATTTGAGCTTCCTGGTAAAACTCATTTTTTTTGCAATCCTTAGAAAAATGGATGAAATTGCCGATAATGACTGTGACTCTGCCGAAGGACAAAAGTATCCTGCACACCCCGCTATTCTCAATAAAACGAGGAGCCGAAGGAAATCTCGAAAACTGATGGGGGTAAAATCCAAGTTCAGCAGGACAAGTGGAAAAGAAATTGGCAGCACCAGATTCTGTGATCTTTACTCAAGAATCACTCAGTAAACAGGAAACCTCAACTAAGCCGGTACAATCCAGCCGGATCAGAGTAGAGCAGAGGTCTTCAAACTTGGCCCTTTTATGACTTGTGGACTTCAACTCCCAGAATTCCTCAGCCAGGCACAAGTCATAAAAGGGCCAAGTTTGAAGACCCGCTGGAGTAGAGACTTGAAGTATACGTTATAAACTCCTCCAGCTGGAGACTTACTCAATGTTGAAAGCAACCTTTTCATCTTCTGAGCAGATGCCAAAACTGCTGCTGTGATCTTGAGGACTGGCGATGTGGTTTGTGCTCAAGCTCTGTTCTCTTGATCTCTCTGAGATCTCCCTGTTCTCCTGACTCAACCCTGAGCTTCATATATTCTCTTGTAATGATTTTGAGAGTTAAAAACAAAATCATTTTTTTTAAAAAAATTGCAAGATGCTAAAGTAGGCTTGCAATGCTAAATCTGTTTTGGAAAAGCACCTTTGCTCTGCTCTAGACCAGGATTTTTTAAACTATTTGACCCAATAAACTCTTTTTCCAGTCTTGAATAATATCTTTAAAAAATTGTTTTACATAAGCTTACAACAACTTTTGTTTTACACAAGCTTCACACTGGCAAAATTTATCCCAAATTAAAATTGAGACACACAGTCAATCAGTTACCATTTTTCCCCTTTATCCACAATATACTGCCATCTTTTTGCCATCTTAGGAACCCCAGTTCTAAGCCAAAACAGTTCATCTCCTCTATTTAATGATTTAACACATCATTAAAAAAAAAAAGCAAACAGTGGGAAAGATTTACTTTCTGCAAGATGACCAAGGAGCTGTGATAACACACACTCTTTCACTTTTGCATAACCCTTGGCACTCTTAATTTATCCCCCACATTATGCCAACTGTGAGAGATAACACGGTTGTAAATTATTTGGGTGAAATGTAAGCACGACCTAAAAATCCCTGCGTTACAACATCCAGGAACTAAAATCAGCAAACTCATTCATTATTTGTGTACAGTATGACACAGTGATCTCATTTTCCAACAAGGAAAAAAAAAAGAATACGAGTTTCTTCGCAGGAATACAGCTTAAATTAACGGGAGATAAACTGCAAGAATGTTAGAAGACATTTTAGGCACAAAAACAGTACAGTGGGGTGGGGGGGTGGGAGGGAGGGAGAAACAGGAAGAAAGGGGCTCCTGGATTGCAAATATATTATTTTACTTTAATATTTTTTACAAACAAAGGTGTATGTGTGTCAATCTTCAGCATTTCAGGGAAGTCAGAAATGAGCACAGTGTTGACACAGGACCTGTTTTGCAGCTCAAGGTATTTTCTTACTTCTAGGGTGTCCTTTTTCATCTGCTAAAAACCAGCACTTGTAAAATTTTGCTGAAGCATTTAGACTCCATGAAATACGCTTTGTCTGAACGACACCCCTGAAGCAGCTTTCTTCAATCCTCGGCCTGTTCTGGAAACAAGGTCTTGTTTTTGGAACACACAAAAGCATCCAAGATCGGGGAGTGCATCTGAGCGTGTGCAGAGGGACTTTTCTTTCACGTATCCAGCACTGTCAAAGGTTCTTCATTATAACTTTGGGCTTCTCGCCTGCAGCCCAAGTGAACCTTCCAGGAACTGATGAGAGGACAGCTTTGTCGTTGCCCTGATGACTTAGTGATGAACCTCAGTGCTAAAACAGAAAACAAGAAGAACAGATCTGTTCACTGCAGTTCACCAGATGTAGCCAAAAAAGAATCTCTTGGCGTAGAACGCAGTTGAATCCTAGTTGTTAAAAGCTACAAACTAGAGCATGGGATCATGACAGCCTGCATTCCAGTAATCCAGTAGCAGAGTCAAATGCTGCTAGAAGCAAAAATGAAGTGAGCTCTGCTGAGCTTATGGTCCCATTTCAATAAGTCTTTTTTTTTTCTGCTTTGCACACACAAAAAAGCAAAATATTCCACTCAACTCAAGCCAAAAACCGCCTTTTTGGAAGCACCCATCAGCCCCCTTTATCCAGACTGACTTCTTCTCAGATGTACATCCAACGCTCCGTGAGGTTCTTGGCCATCTAGGGTTTCTCTTTCTCCTTGAAAGGAACAGTTCTCTCTCGCTTTTTTTTTGTTCAGCGCAACACACTTGGAGTTGCCATGCATGACAGGCATGTACAACAGGCACAAAGGCCTAGGAGTGCCGACAAGATGGTGGACAACCGGGAATGGCGCTCGAATTTGATGGCTTTCTTGACCTCCTCGTTGGACTGGGAGATGTAATCAATGGTGTGCAGGATGTTGTACTCAATACTGTCGAGGACCTCCTGCTGTTCCAGAACCAGGATCTCCAAGTGCAAGAAGAGGGAGTGGAGCTCACTGATCTGGGTCTCCAAGTCAAGCAGCTGCTGGTGGCGCACCTGGGCCATGGCGAGATGCTGCTTGGCTTTGAGCACATCCAGGTCTCGGCCAACAATGCGCGGCATTGTCTGGCTCTCCACCAGTTGCTTGATGTCCTCCTCTTGGAGATGCAAGCCTGCCAGTTCCGTCTGTCTCTGGATCTGCTCCTTCAGCTTCTCCACATAGTGGATTTCCTTGGCGTAATGGCGGGTGATGATCTCACGGTAGCGGTTGACCAACACCGAGAACTGGCTGTAGCGAATGCGGCTGATGGCCAGACTCTTAGTGCTGTCCTTGGCCAAGCTCTCCTGGATGCCATTAAGCCTTGGCTGGAGAGCCTTAGCCTCCCTGGTGAAAATGTCCTTCATGGTGCTAAGCTCTTTTTTCTCCTCACCAATGCTTTCTTCCGTGGTGCAGCAAAGCACCTGCTGCTGCTTCTTGTCGATGTTCTCAGAATATTGCTCCAGGTTATTCAGAGCCAAGGAGAGGCTGCTTATTTCTTGGAGAACCTTACTCATCAGACTGCTCTCGTCTTCTTGAAAAGCAGGGTTGTCAAAGGAGAAGGTCTCCTCCAGGTCCAGAGAGTCCCCATTCTCATACATGCGTCTCCTCAGCTCCTCCAGCCTGTCCTTCATCTTCGGCTCTCTTTGATGCGTGAAACATTTGCAGGAAGGGAGCTGAGCAAGACCCACCCATCGGCTTTGAGAAACATTTTAAGCAACTCCAGAAACTTTTGCGTCAATCTGGAGTTGCTGGGGCTGGGAAGCCGGGAGAAAAAGAAAATAATTTTTTTTAAAAAGAGCTGTTCCCTCCCTCCAGCTACTGCAAATATTGACCGTGGCAATCAGCTTCTAAGCCAGCATTTACCCGGGATCACATGGCCAACTCCGACCGGCTGGACCACATTCCATGCCAAGGGTGGGTGGCACAAAGCCCCAGCGGTATAATAGGAGCTGCCAAAATGAATCTTCGGAGAACAGTTGGGAGAAATGGTAACCAAAAGGAGATGTTTTGAAGCCGGTGAAGCCAACTCCAGAGGTGACCCTATTAACTCCCCTTGTCCACAGCAGATTTGGACCCTCCAGCTTGACCGGCATATGCAGTGCATGCGACCGATTGTGCTGAAGGGTGTTTCTTTTGGTTGAATAGATCAGGTTTTTAAAACTGAATAGGCTTTGCTTGCTTTAAACCAAAACCCCCAAATCAAAACAAAGCAAAAATCCAACCCCAAACAAGTGGTTAGCTCTTAAGACCCTTTTGGGAGGAAGAAACTAGATACAGGGGGGACATGACAGCAGTCTTCCAGTATTGGAGGGGCTGCCACCAAGAAGA
>NW_015387057.1:107677-109176 GCF_001527695.2 Protobothrops mucrosquamatus | reverse complement strand
CGGGCCTGACCTAGGGTGAATTTTAAATAGGGAAAATTTTTAATGATTTTAAATAGTCACAGCCACTAATATTTGGATTTTAATTGGTTTTTAGAAGGGGTAATTTTGTATATTGTTTTAACATGCTGTGAGCCGCCCTGAGTCCCATGGGGAGAAGGGCGGCATATAAATTTTGTAAAATAAATAAATAAATAAAATATGTCACAGTCAGAAACCAAATCGTGGGTCCCTTTTTCAGGGTGGCGCTCATGCAGAGTGTTATCTAACACTCTGGAGCAGAATATGAGCTGACGGTTATTCAATAAGCCCAATCATTTCTCCTTGCACAAATGTCGAGTTGAAAGAAATATGTAAACATACGCATCCTTTCTCTTTGGTCAGATGGCTGAGGAAGAATGTCTTTCAATAGAGGAGAAGATAGGGGTACCTCAGCACCCGTCATTACTTCGCTAGTCATTGCTGACCGTAGGGGGCGCTGCTCATCTCCGTTTTAGGGCCACTGAGCCAGCGCTGCCCGAAGACGTTTCTGCGGGTCACGTGGCCAGCATGACATCATGGAGTGCTGTTACCCTCCCACCAAAGTGGTACCTATTAATCTACTCGCATTTGCATGCTTTCGATGGGTTAGATGGGCAGGAGCTGGAGCGAGGACGGGAGCTCACCCCATCATGCAGCGCTCGGGTCTCAAACCTGGGCTCCTGCTTTTCAGCCAACAAGCCCAGCATCTTAACCGCTCAGCCACGACGCTGCCCCCCCAATAGCTATGGCCTGCTTAAAATGCTCTTGTGATAAACTATTCACAGCAAACTAAATCGGTCCTGAGTGTATTTATGGCCAGTCAATTTTCTTTCTGGTTTTTCCTTCGCCATTTTCCTAAACCTTGCCAGACACCTCTTTCAAACTCTGTAAAGTTTCTCTTTTCATTCCCCCTGCTGATTTCAACAATCAGTTCTACAGCCCGTTTTCCTGTTTCGGAATGTATAACTAATTCAAAGGGGGGGTGGAAATCCCAAAGCACTTGTAGTTTAATTAGGTCACCTGCTCTGGAAAAAAAGAGCAGGTAAATCATTGACAGAAACTCAGAATGACTCAGTCACGCTCTGACATCACTGGGAACAAGTGGGCAAGTGGAGAACTTACTGATCCAGAACACAAAGCATTTTGTCCGTCAGGTCTGGAATACATAAAAGGAACAAGAATACTGAAACATTTGTTGATTAGCAAATCTTTAACGAGATGAAACATTGAAATGCCTTCATGGTTGTATGCACTGTGCCTTCCACTGGTTGTTTTTTTTCCCCAAGGGCAAATAGCTTTTAGTTCTGCTGACAGTGGTCCATTCTGGCTACTTTTGATTTCACTGCTGATTCTACATGGCGACCAGTCCTTCTTGTATCCCTAAAAATTTCCTATAGAAGAAAGAAAGAAAGAGAGAGAGAGAGAGAGAGAGAGAGAGAGAGAGAGAGAGAGAGAGAGAGAGAGAGAGAGAGAGAGAGAGA
>NW_015387057.1:98067-107162 GCF_001527695.2 Protobothrops mucrosquamatus | reverse complement strand
AATTAGGTGGAGTGTTTTATGGAAACTAGCTTTTCAAGTCAAGGCCAGATGGAAGAGACAGGATGTCAGAGGTCCAGGAAATCGGCCCTGGTTTCTGCCTTGGAGCTGCAGGTCCTGCCTTGGGGCTCGGGAAGATTCCGGCTTCATGGCAATGGAGCTATCTGCAGAATGAATCATATTCAATAACACGCAGCGTGGGAAAGCTGATATGAGCAAAGGGTTTAGTCAGGCTGCAGAGGAAGTAGGAAATCCCTGAGGGTAGCATGTGAAGGAGAGACTCAAACCAGCAATCTTCTCCATTTAATCTTCAGGGCCTGTCGGGCAACTGAATCATCTCTCTGTGTTCCTCAGAAAAATGTGCAGAAAAGCCCCTCCGGTCTCTTCCTCTTTTTTTCCTTCTGTTTTTTTTCATTCCACTTGACGAAAGGCAACTTGCTTTGGAAAATGTCTTTTTGGAAGGAAATCCCAGTGAAATTCCTGTGGCCGGAGTTGCTTTGCATGTGTTGGGATATAAATAGAATAAATAAATAGGAAGAGAACTGCCTTCTGTTTGGCTTGACCATATAATAATAATAATAATAATAATAATAATAATAATAATAATAATAATAATAATAATAATAATAATAATAATAATAATAATAATAATAATAATAATAATAATAATAAAGTTGGAAGGGACTTTGGAGGTCATCTAGTCCAACCCCCTGCTCAGGCAGGAAACCCTACACCATTTCTGACAAATGACTGTCCAGTCTCTTCTTAAAAACTTCCAGTTGGGGATTTGGGGATCCAGCCCAGTCCTGTTGATTTTATGAAACTGTGGCTTGTCATCCAATAAACGATTATGATTGTTAAGCCCTCGGAGTTACCTTGGTGGTAAGACAGGGATGGCCAATACATTTTATAGAAAGGTAGATAGAGATTGAGACTGACAGACAGACACAAACAAACCACAAATGGGTAGATTTGCACAACTTGCAACGTACAAGGGAATCCTAGTAGGCCTTCCGTGAAATCGACTCACTGGGGAGGTCTCCAGGATTTCCACTGGAGATTTCCACTGAGCTATCCTGAAGATTCACGTTGTTTAGGATACCTCCTCTCAACAAAGGAGATATTCCAATTGGCATCCCTGCCATGTTTGTATAAGCTGGTCAGACATCCAGATGGCTTGTCTGACGCACCCAAACACAAATGCTAAGAACTGCAGGGTGGAAAAAAAATGATTCCGATCGGTGCTAACCTTGTTCTTGGTTATTTCTGGATTTCTACTGTCTTGAAATCCAGATTTTTTTTTTAAAGTAAGGTTACCAATAATCATCCCTCTCCCAGGTTCTCAAGCAAAATGGGAAGCCCTTGAACAAATATAAGCATTACACGGTGAGCCGGAAAACTCACTTAAGGCAAGGACACTGAGCAAGGAGTACTCAAAGGGAGGGGGGATGGATAGAAGGGCTGTGATGCTTCACAAAATATTTTTTGGGGGGTGTTAAGTTCTTTGGATGTCTGTGGAGATTCTCAGTCATCCCGGTCATGGTTGTCCCAAAGGTGCTTTCTTTCAAAAGGCAACTGGATTTTCTTATTTTGCTGGAAGATGTTTCGCTTCTCATCCAAAGAAGCTTCTTCGGTTCCGACTGAACGGTGGAGAATGGAAGGATTTATATTCCTTGCAGTCATCTGATCGTTAGCGCTCTTTTTGAGAGTCGAGGCTTCGTTCTTTGGATGTCACGCAAAAGCAGCATTTCCCTGCTGTTCAGCTACAGCTTCATTTTTGCGTCTACTTTCGACCTGAGGCAGACCTGAATCAACCCCTTCTAATAGCACTTAGACTCTTCACAGCCCCCTCTAAGCGGTTTACAGAGTCAACCTCTTGCCCCCGACAATCTGGTTCCTCATTTTACCGACCTTGGAAGGATGGAAGGCCGAGTCAACCTTGATCCCGTCAGGATCGAACTGCTGGCAGTCGGCAGAATTAGCCTGCGGTGGTGCATTGTAACCACTGCACCTCTAATGGGTCTCCTCAGCTGATACGACAGCAGAGTTGCCAACAGGACGGCCACCTCTGGGAGCACCGTTTTAATCTCACACGATCCCCTTAGTGTAACAGCATTTTAGAGAAAGATGAAGAAATCAAGGAATCAACTGGGAATCATCTGCCCGAGGTCGATTGGAAGACCAGTTTGAGCCTTTTCTTTTTAAACTGGGCCCAGTGCAGGTTCTGAGATTTCAGGATGTATGACGGACACCAGCTCTGTCTTTGAGATCTGCAACTGCCTTGGAAGAAGAAAAAGACCCTTAGGTTGTGTACACGTGTGTGTGTGTGTGTGTTTTCCTCCGGAGGGTGTAGCCATCATCCTGATCTCAAGTGTGTGTGCGTGCGCAAAGGTAGCCCGGTTCTATTTTTAATCTTGAGTCTTGAGGTGTTGCTGATTTTATTCATTAGAAATTTTCCTGCCCGTCCGTTTCTCCCACCTGTTGCGTGTCACTATGTCATCAACAGGAATATAAATGGCTCGGTCCTAATCTCCTTGGATGCAGCCTGCGCAAGGGGTGGATTAGGTTGGAGGAAGCTCATTGTGTACCTAAAGAGCAAGAAGAAAAACTTGCTGTTCCCCTCCGGCCCCACCCTCTTCCCCATTAAGCCTTCTGAGAATCGGTAACGGGTGTCATGTTAACTGCGCTTCCAAAGTACATTTGCCGTGGGAGTTACGTCCTTTTAGTTTGGATACAGGTGTTTGGTTTGACTCTTTAAATGACCTTTCTCTGCTGCTCTTCTCTTGAGGTGGAGAAATATGGTCTCGCTGGACGTACCTACCAGGATGGGCTAGGCCAGGGGTAGGCAACCGGGGCTCTTTTATGACTCATGGACTTCAACTCCCAGAATTCCTGAGCCAGCCATGCTGAGGGGAAAGGGAGAGATTTCCATGCTGAGCCATGCTTGGAATACGGCATCCAGTTTTGGTCACCGCGATGTAAAAAAGATGTTGAGACTCTAGAAAGAGTACAGAGAAGAGCAACAAAGATGATTAGGGGACTGGAGGCTAAAACATATAAGGAACGGCTGCTGGAATTGGGTCTGTCTAGTTTAATGAAGAGAAGGACGAGGGAGGACATGATAGCAGTGTTCCGCTATCTTCAGGGGCTGCCCCAAAGAAGAGGGAGTCAAGCTATTTTCCAAAGCGCCTGAAGGCAGGACAAAAAGCAACGGGTGGAAACTAATCAAGGAGAGAAGCAACCTAGAACTAAGGAGAAACTTCCTGACAGTTAGAACAATTAACCAGTGGAACAACCTGCCTCCAGAAGTGGGGAATGCTCCAACACTGGAGGTTTTTAAGAAGAGACTGGACAGCCATTTGTCTGAAATGGTATAGGGTTTCCTGCCTGAGCAGGGGGTTGGACTAGATGACCTCCAAAGTCCCTTCCAACTTTACTACTATTATTATTATTAGATCCGTTGTAGAGTTGAATCTGGTAGTTGAGACCCAGCTTCAAATCCTTGCCATCCATGAAGTCTCCATGATAGCCACTTCTCCCACAGGGAATTGGACTAGGGGACCTCCAAGGTCCCTTCCAACTGTTATTCTGTAGACTTTCCTAACCCTAAGGTTAAGCAGAATCTGCCGCTCGCCTGATATCACGGAAGCAAAATCTTCAGTCCCTCTCATCCTGCCTGTGCAACCCAGTTGCAATTTAGCAGCCTACTGATATTACGAAGCTCACCCTACCCTGACAGGATAACAGGTATGTAATTTCTTGAGCATCTTGAAGAATGGGTGGGACAAAGGTGTCTTCAGAATGGATGAAGAGAGTCTACCTCTTGTGGAAGTCAAGACAGTGGAGGTAGTACTTGATTGTTATGGCCCATCAAGTCAGCCCTGACTACTAGTGAGACAGGACCAAGTTCCTGCAGTTTTTCAGAAGCAGTTTATTCTTTGTTGTTGTTGTTAGTTGCGAAGTCGTGTCCGACCCATCGCAACCCCATGGACGTTCCTCCGGGCCTTCCTGTCCTCTACCATCTTCTGGAGTCCATTTAGGTTCACGCCTACTGCTTCAGTGACTCCATCCAGTCACCTCATTCTCTGTCTGTCCCCTTTTTCTATTGCCCTCAATCTTTCCCAGCATTAGGCCCTTCTCCAGTGAGTCCTTCCTTCTCATTAGGTGGCCAAAGTACTTGAGTTTCAAGTTCAGGATCTGGCCTTTTAAAGAGTCGGGGTTGATCTCCTCTAGGACTGACCGGTTTGATCACCTTGCAGTCCAGGGGACTCGCAGGAGTCTTCTCCAGCACCAGAGTTCAAAGGCCTCAATTCTTTGGCACTCAGCCTTTCTTACGGTCCAACTTTCACAGACCTACATTGCAATTGCAAGTTTATTCTTACCTTCTTCTTTCTAGGGACAAAGAGAGCGACTGCCCAAGTAATCCAGCTGGCTTGCTCCCTAAGGCAAGACTGGGTCTCCCAGTTTCTATCCTGGTGCCTTAACCATTACACCAAACTACCCTGAAAAGAAACACATCTTTGAGTCGGTCTTAATTCTAGCAATTATGGCAGTTTTGTAAAGCAAGGTTTTTTCGAAGTGGTTTGCCCTTGCCTCCTTCTTGCTAGAGGCTGAGAGGGAGAGAATGGCCCAAAGTCACCAAGCTGGTTTCTTGTCTAAGGCAGGATTAGAATCCATAAACTCTTGGTTTATAATCTTGGCCTTTCAGCCAGTACAAACAATCTATCTGATGCAGTATTGGACTTTAGCTATCAGGAGATGACTCAGAATGAATCAGGAAGGGCATTCACAAAAACAAAAAACAAAACACCAAGCTAGTACATTGAGGAGAATGCCAGATTACAATGATTTCTTCTTTATATAGTAAAAAAAAACCATGTAGAACACTTACCTGTTTTGTTGAAGAAACTGGAAATATTGTGTCTTATGATTTTTTCTGCACGTACTTGATTCACTCAGTATGTAAACAGAAATGTAACAGTAAGAAAACAACACATAGAAGATACAGAAATCTACATAAAAACTAGGACCAACAATCATATAGTCTTAAGAAATCCAAAATGATCCCATTAAAAGGTGTCTGTCCATCCGTCCATCATTTATTTTCACTTCTTTAACTACCCATGTCCCTCAGAGTTCTTTGCTTCAAATATCCCCCTGTGTTTCCCATAAAAGCTCAAAACTCATTTTCTTTTGGAGAGAAAGTAGAATATTCAAGAGGATGCAATTTTAGCTAAGACCCCTGGCTTACTTTAGCCCTTAATAATTATAATAATAATAATAGTAAAGTTGGAAGGGACCTTGAAGGTCATCTAGTCCAACCCCCTGCTCAGGCAGGAAACCCTATACCATTTCGGACAAATGGCTGCCCAGTCTCTTCTTAAAAACCTCCAGTGTTGGAGCATTCACCGCTTCTGGAGGCAGGTTGTTCCACTGGTTAATTGTTCTCACTGTCAGGAAGTTTCTCCTTAGTTCTAGGTTGCTTCTCTCCTTGATTAGTTTCCATCCGTTGCTTCTTGTCCTGCCTTCAGGCGCTTTGGAGAATAGCTTGACTCCCTCTTCTTTATGGCAGCCCCTGAGATATTGGAACACTGCTATCCTGTCCCCCCTCGTCCTACTCTTCGTTAAACTAGACATACCCAGTTCCAGCAACCGTTCCTTAGATGCTTTAGCCTCCAGTCCCCTAATCATCTTTGTTGCTCTTCTCTGTACTCTTTCCAAAGAGTATTCCTAGTGAAATCTGCTCTTGCAAATCATTTGTCTTAAATCAAAGAGTCTGCAGCCCTTTCTGTGGGTCAAAGGACACATTTGGCTGTGATGCTACAGAGATCTCTCCTGCACTCCTCCCAGCTTTTATACAAGCTTCCTGAATCACTAGCTGCTAAATCTAATTTCCTCTATTGTGCAGATTAATTAGAATATTGATTTCCCCCCCCCCCCAATTAAATGATTGTCCTCAGTAAGAGTAAGGATTTTTGGTGGTTTCCTTTACTTCTTGGCAAAGAACACCTGAGGATTAGAGCAATGTATAGGGTAAAAGGTTGTAAATTGAGGACTCTCTGTATGACTTTGTTTCTGTGTCTCCAAAAAAAAAACAGTTCCCAAATTTTTTGGCTTTTGGTGAGATTCTCCCATACCCTGAACTGACTGCAAATAAGAGACATTTCCAGGAGTGGCATGTTTAATGTAAATTATCATCATTATCTTTCTTTTGTATTCTAGCGCAACAAAATACAAGAAAGCAAAATCCAAAGAATGAGATGATTTTTTTTTATTAAGATAATCCCAGAGCTGGAAAATGGAAACATCCTAAATTACATGGTGACATTCCTCGCCCGCCCAATTCATTCCCACCCCATCTTTTGCCCACCCCCAGGGAGAAAAAAAAAAAACTCTAGGGAAAAAAAATCTTTACAAATTTACATTTTTTACAATACAAAAAAAACCACACACTAATAGTTCATTGCATATAAATATTACATTTGGTCTGCCATTCTCAAGTGGCATTAAAAATCCCTGAAGCGTTTATAATTTTAAAGGGACCTGAGATAGTGGATGTAAAGGTATGAACTTTTAGGAACCAACCCCTGAAATCAAGACGAAAAAAAAGCAAAATAGAATCAGTTTAAATCATGTGCACCTTCTATTTTTTTTTTTTTTTTTAGGGGGATCGGCAAAAATATTTCACAAAACCAAGAACACAATTATCTACACAGGAGATCCGTCAGACGGCACTATTTTCCGTACAACTCAAAAGTCAACTAGAGAAAACCGGCATTTCTAAATAAAAGTTTCTGTGATGCTTTAATTACAAAATTAAAAAAAAAAATGGGGAGGGCGATCGGCATGAAATTAAAACAAAATGGACCGAAGGATGGAAATAAGCTTAATACCACTTCATTAAAATTCACGTCTCAATACTGCCAACCGTCATCGGAAAGCACCCCAAGCAGAGTCCACGACAACGGGACAGGAGTTACACTAATATCAAAGAAATGATGGAAGAGAACCATTAAAGAAAGAATGCTAAAGGAGGGACAAAACGAAATGTCGAATGGCAAAAATTGTTGAATTGTCCCACAGTGAGTTGTCCTTGCTGAGTTGTCCCAAGTGCTCTAATCCTACTCTGACATACCGGTAACTTCCTTCGTAACTGGGGAGGGAAAAATCAAGACAGGAGGAGCCATGGTTCAACCAAGGTTGAGATCTGCTAGCTATGCTATACTATTCGAGTTGGAATACTTGGATCATAGAAATATTTCTTTTTTTTAATCGACTTAGAGGCGATGTGCAGGATTATTAAGAGTTTCCAGTTTGTTTTAAATTCTCGGCTCGAGTAACAAAGGACACACACATATTTTGCGCATACGCATATTTTTTTTTAAAGCACCATATATTCTACACTGTGAAGAAGTTAAGGCGGATTTAGCAGTTCTACTGAAAAAACGAAGCGGAGGAAGTCGGCCGCTTGGGCATGTTCAAGATCAAGAGAGTGAGTGCTTTTGGTTCATCTTAAGAAGGGCAGGCGAGGGAACTGACCAATATAATTGCAATTTCTTGGCGATCCATACCGCATGGATGACATTGCTGCTGGCCGACATTCAGAATTCAAAGCTATATATCTATCTATCTATATATGTATGTCTCTGTGTTTGTCTGTTTGTTCTTTGCGTTTCAATGTTCTCAAGAAATATAATTGCCAAAAAAAAATTTCTGGATTGATATATTACAACTTTTAAAAAAATAATATAACATCTGATCTAGCCAGAGTTGGGAAAAAATGATCTCTTGTAAATGCACAGTCATTTATAATACATATTTTAAAAATAACATAATGAGTCCTCTTTAGGAGTCTTCAACTATTTGATCACCTTTGAGTGTCAAACGGAGCCTTTTATCTATAAATATTAACACTATTTTTTTTTTAATTGAAAGAAAACATTCTCATGACATTTTATAGCATAACTTATGAAGCCAACACACAAATCTTTAAAAAGCATTTAGCATTATAATATACACTTAAGCAAAAGCAGTCCTCTATAAATTGCTGATGCACTTAACCTAAACTAATTTATTCTTTAATTCATTCTTTTGTTCCAATGTTATCAGCTGCGCTAAGATAAATTATTCAAGTTAACCTCTATTTTTTCTGAATTCCCCACTGCCCCGCCCCCAAAAGGAACCAAATCATAGACATAAAAATTAAATCCCCATTAGTTTTGCATGATTTGGATTATTAAGAAATATCTTGGAACTAGTTTCTAAGAACAGAGGCAGGATTTTATAGGCGATCATATTCCACCCTATATAAAATTATTAGAGCACATGAGTTGGCTGCTATTTAAGGATTTAGGACTACACGGGTATAAGACGGAACCATTTTATTCTGCTTGCGCAAGATGGCTCAACTAGCATGTAGAAATTAATAACCACTTCAAAAAATTACGTCTTCACTCTTAACTCTTAGGGTCTGCTTGCTAAACATTCATTTCTTTTTCTATAGGGATTCTGACTTTTGTGAAGAAGATACTTAGTTAGATGGTGGGGCTCGTGAATTTGTGATGTGGCCCACCCTTCTCGTTAATTAGCACACAAACACACACACACACACACAACCCGCAAGCCCTTTGTTTCCTGACAAAAAAGAACTAGAGAAGAAACTAGTTAAAACCTTAATAGATTTGACCACCCATTTCTAAGATGCTCTCCCAACTTCACAAGTTCAAGGAAGCATTATGCACATCAGAAGCATCTGTTATTGCTCTTGAGAGTAGCACAAGATTTCATGTCATCACGGAAAGCACGCATATAAAAAGTCAAAAGTATTCTTGCCTTAAAACACGTAGGCAGTAATCAAATCTCTTTAATTATGGGATATATATATATTCATGCTGGGGTTTGTTTGTTTTTGTTCAAGACACTAATCACTGTTCTCCCTAACGAAGATAATTTCTAAAATGTACATGCCAAGTTGTAGTTTAGGGCCTGAAAACATTGGAAAATGACCATGCATCAAATAAAATACTCTTTGTATGACAGGCCAACCATATTAAAAAAATGGAATTATGATTCCCTTGTAATAAGTAGATGGAAGCCCC
>NW_015387057.1:95307-97471 GCF_001527695.2 Protobothrops mucrosquamatus | reverse complement strand
TGTTTGTTTTTGTTCAAGACACTAATCACTGTTCTCCCTAACGAAGATAATTTCTAAAATGTACATGCCAAGTTGTAGTTTAGGGCCTGAAAACATTGGAAAATGACCATGCATCAAATAAAATACTCTTTGTATGACAGGCCAACCATATTAAAAAAATGGAATTATGATTCCCTTGTAATAAGTAGATGGAAGCCCCCGGTCTCCACTGACAGAACCACTTAAATCTACTTTGCCCAAATATTTAACACAATCAGGCACAATTCCCAAAGCAAGTTTTCACTTTAGATCAGGGGTGCCCAACCTTGGCAACTTTTAAGATTTGTGGACTTCAATTCACAGAATTCCCCAGCCAGCCATACTGGCTGGGGAATTCTGGACATTGAAGTTCATAAGTCTTAATTAAAAAATGCCAAGGTTGCACACTCCTGCTTTAGATTGCTGTCGTTGAACGTAACATGGTATCACTGTTACTAAATTATTAGTACCTAATGGGCATATTGGAGTTGCTGAGAATATTAACTTATTAATTCAAAGAGCAAGGATACATGGTTTGAGGAGAGGTCAAAAGACAGCAGAGAATGGAACAAAGCTAGAATGATCTCTTAGGGAATAATAAAAATTTGAGGAATATCAATTAAAGCTTACAAAACTGAAATTACTAGATCATCAAAGATCATAGAAGACTTCAACGGAGATGAAACTGAGAGGTAAAATCCAAGCAAGAGCTACAGTTGCCAATTAATAGTTGTTTGGAATGCCTTGTTTGATCCAACTTTTCTGATTTTCAATCTCCCCTGAGTAACCAGAAGAAATAGCAAGAGAAAGAACTCGCTGAAAGTTCCCTGTTAAAATAGTTACTACTCTCCTTCTTCCTGACAGGGTTACTTGCAGACATGGAGTAAATTAAAATAATCCTCTTTATTCAGGGTGTGCAAACCAATTCCAGCTAGAATCCATCCAGTGGCCATATTGGACTAGTCAGAACTTGGCCAAATACAACATGCTATATTGTCCATTTACTTCTCCATCCCATTCCTATACCTCCAAGAGAACTTCAAGTTTCTGTTTGAAGAACAAGAACTTTCTCCAGATGCACCTTCTTCCGCCCAAGAGCCTATAAATAGGATTGTTCTTTCCTCATGCTTCATGCCAAGCCCTTTCTCAGTCATGGATGCTCCACCTGGGCAATTCTCTGGATTCAATTCCAAAAAGCGGCTTAGAAATAAGAACAATAAACCTGTCAACAACTGTTTTAGAGCAGGAATGTCTGGGTCGAGGATAGCTGCAGAAGAGGTTCATATCATCTCAAGAAAAAGATGTGGCTGCTTTAAAGAGTTGTCAACAAGTGTTATGTTCGTGTTTTGGGTTGCTTCAAAGCAGCTTTTCCAAATTATTTCCAGAGCACTGCACTGTCCTAATTAACACAGATCCAATTAATACTTCTCAATAAATTATTCCCTTTTACTGCCAACTACATCCTTCAAGGAGCTACCTTCTAAACAAAGAGGCTGAATTGCCTAAATCTATTGTCTGTGTTTTAGAGAGGAATTAAACCAGTTTCTCGTATCACAAGAAAAATTCTGCCTACTCAATACCGGTACGACTCAGTAAGAATTTGAACAATGAAAATGAAACAGCTACTGTTAATACACACAACTTTAGTTATTTGGAATAACTTTTATTGTCCTGGGGTAATTGTAAGACTAGGATATTATATCAAGCAGACGTAATATCCTAAATTAAAAAAAATAGAGATTTCTTTGAAGCACACCTGCCAGCTATGTAAGAAACACATCCTGAGTTATTCCTCATGTAGAAGTATGTCCTTGGGATGAAGAACATTCCTCAATTTGAATAAACAGAGCAGATCCACATTAGCAGAAGATCAAATACTTCCAAACACCTGCTGATGGAACTGCAGCAGTTGTTGAATTAAAATTGGCCCTAAGACGGTTCTCTACGCTTTATTCTTCACCTGTCACCTTTTACAAATTTTAACACACCACAGCAATTTGGTAAGTGCCTTCCCTCTTGTCTAAAATACGGCATGGATTTGTGTACGTGTGAGGCCTGTCCGTGCTTCGGTGTGATTTTAAATAAATGCTTCAGCCCTTGCATCTACTAATACTAATACCTAAAGCAGCCAGGGGCATTTGTGAAG
>NW_015387057.1:82457-95179 GCF_001527695.2 Protobothrops mucrosquamatus | reverse complement strand
CTTTATTCTTCACCTGTCACCTTTTACAAATTTTAACACACCACAGCAATTTGGTAAGTGCCTTCCCTCTTGTCTAAAATACGGCATGGATTTGTGTACGTGTGAGGCCTGTCCGTGCTTCGGTGTGATTTTAAATAAATGCTTCAGCCCTTGCATCTACTAATACTAATACCTAAAGCAGCCAGGGGCATTTGTGAAGCTTTCAAGGTGCTTTAAGGAGTCAATTCATTAAAGCAGCTCTAAAAAGCCAAGCCTCTGTCTTCAGGGTCATTTAAGGAAGAGTAAGGGGTGCCACACTCACGTGAGTTCCAAAGCATTTTCTCCCAATCAATTTTGAATCACCCAAACCCCCCAAGTATTGAAGTATATATTGCGTTACGAAAGATCTAGGCTGCATCCGTGTGCAGACTTTTTATTACATTATTGTAGATCCTACTCTTATTTAGTGAAGATCAATCAACACTAATGATTGGTGCCAGGCCAGCCCCTCCCCCCAAGAAAGCACCTGATCACAAAACTAGAAGAAGAAAAAAAATATCTCTTCCTCCTCCTATAGAATGATTGCTATTGGGAATTCTATATATGCCCCTTGTCCATCTCAGAAAAGACAAATATATCTTAGGAACATTTAACATGCTACAGCTGTAAGGGAAATGAAACTTTTCTCTGACTGGGTGACATATATTGAATATACTTTTAAATGCAAACACAACAGCCCTCTGCAAAACTCCCCCCCCCCAAGAATTAAGTAATACGTGATTATTTTCGCTCCAAAAATCCCCACCGGGCCAAAATTCATATTAGACGTTTCATTATTTGTGAACTTCCCTCTCTATGTCAACGGGAGAAAAAAATATACAGCATGCAGAACGGAAGGAAGAGCGATTCTATCAGCTCCTTCATTGAAACAAATAGAGGAACTAGAGCAGCGGTTCTCAACCTATGGGTCGTGACCCCATTTGGGGTCGATCGACCATTTCACGGGGGTCGCCAAGCAAGGCTGTCCGCCATTTTTTTCCCCTTTTCCGGCGGGTGCCTTACCTCCCTTGGGCTGGGCCAGCTGGTGGTCGGCCTGCTCCGTCTCTGCCGCTTGCCAGCTATGCCTCGGCCGGCGCAGGGGGCGGAACCACGCATGTGCGGCGCTCCCGGGCAGGGAAAGTCCTCGACTTACGACCCGTTGGGTAATCCTCGACTTACGACCGGTTTAGTCCTCGACTTACGACCGGTTGGGGGTCGCGGCATTAAAAAGGTTGAGAACCACTGAACTAGAGGAAGCTTCTATCTTATATATACCTCTGGGTGAGCAGGCCTAAATTCTTTTCTGGAAGCATCATGGGTGACTTAAAACATTAAAGGAAAAACAAAAAAAAAGATACAACAGTTATGTACATATGAAGTGAGCCAGCAAGGATACCTCAATGTCTACAAATGGAAGTGTTAAATGTTTTTTAAGAATCAAATAAGAATATTATAATAATGCTATGGCTGCATCGGGGAAATGCACACACAGGGTGGTCCACCTCCACGAGGTCTGTGAGAAGCATCTGATGAGTTGATTGTCAGACTGGAGACCAATGACATTATTCTGTAGTTTATCAAGTGATTTTGTTCCTGCCACATCGTCTATTACAATGTCATTATTCAAGAGGGAAACAGACTAAACTCAGAAGTCTGGAAGTAGCTAAGCTACTGAAGAAGACACCTGGATGAGGAAACCATTCCATATTGATGCGAACATCTCGAGACCATCTCAGATGTTATCATCTTGAGACCATCTCAATGGATGTTACATAAAAATAAAAGGGCTGCAGGAAAAGAAAAACACAGATGCTAGGGTATTATTTGCGTTTGGCACCCGGTGTATCTTAGATAATCCTAGTTCTCAAGTACGTTGTTCATAATAACATTAATGTAGGTGTTAAGAGATTTCACATCTTTGATTTGCTACATTATTTACAAGGCACCAACCCACCCATCCTCTCCCTTTTAAAACATAAATTAAAACAATAAAAACCAATGGGGGGGGGAAGGGAACAAAGCATATCAGGACATCCCTATGGGGGCATATTTCAGTATCTATCACAAATTCGTGAACATTTGGCCTGGAAAGGGGGGGGAAGAGATCAAAAGTAATCTGGATCCTGCGCACGAGAGAGAAACTGTAAACATTTTATAGCTGCCTTTTAGGATCTGTGTATTGTGCAAAAGTTATTATGATAGGTAAGGAAGTTCATGGCAGACAATGTTTTAAAAATCTTGGTTAAGAAGGTGCTGCTTCTATAATGCACACACACACACACACAAAAGGAAAAAAGGGGGGAAAAAAGAGAAAGCAACAAGGAGAGACTTCGTAAGCACAAATCTAACTGCCACAAGTCCTGTGTGACCAACTCAAGGTTTAGTGTGATTAAAAAGCATTTTCTGCAGGTAATAGGATGTGCAAAGAAGACTTTGGTAGCCCGCATCGGCCAGCAAGCAGAAGCCTTCAAACACATGAAAACCTTATGAAAAAGCACCATGGGGAGGTGGGGGGGGGCAGGAATCAGCAGATTCCCTCCCCCAGAATTTGCTTAGCAGATTTTCTGGCGTGAAATTCCCTGCAGTATAAAAAGCCTTGGAAGTCCTAACGTCACTGTTCGGGTCTCTCCTCCCCTGCCCACGTCACCATCGCCCCGTGTCGGTTTAATAATTCCATCCCATCAGATGGCTAACCCTGGCCTTCTCGGTCATTTTCCGTACCCTGCCCGACCTGGAAGTACCGAGGTTCAGGGGATCCTCGGTGTGGACGAAAGTGTCATTGTCCGAATCGTCGTTGTATAAAACAGTCCGCCGGCCTTCGTTCCTGGTCTTAATCCGAGGGGGCCGGCTGAAGCGCCCGCCAAAGGCGTTCTCGTTGAAGCGGCCGCCAAAAAGGTTCTCGAACTCGTCCTCGGCCATGCGGGGGCGCTTGGCCCGCGAGGCTCCTCTCCCGCGGCCTCTTCTTCCTCCCCGGCCTCCTCTTCGCCCCTGGCTGCATCCTCTTCCTCCCCGGCTGCCTCGGCCCCCTCGGCTCCATCTCCCCCATCGGCCCCAGCGCCCTCGCCTTCCGGTCCCCCGGCCCTGCCAATTTCTCCGCCCTCTGGGGAGGCTCCTCTGAAGCTTTCTTCTCGGCTTCACTTGCACGGATTTGCTGTAGTCGTGGTCTCCATCGATGTAGTCTTGATCTGTCCGAGAGCTGGATTCTGAATCTGAATCAGAGCCAGCTCTGCTTTCGGAACTGGAGCCCGAGCGCGAGTCTCCGCTGTCGGAGGACAAGCCAGGTTTTCCTTTCGGTTCTCTCTTCTCTTGGCTCCCCTCGTCCTCCTCCTCCTCTTCGGAGGCACTGGACATCTTCCTCTTGACCCCCGTTCGAGATTCTTTCCCGTCCCCGTTCGTCAGAGGCTTTTCGGAAGGCTGATCTAGAGAGAGATCCAAATCGATGCACATATGATTACTAATACTGAGTTAGCCTTAGTGGCCCATTGGTGAGAAGACCCCCAAACTAGGTGAACCATTCTAAGGCAGGGGTGTCAAACTCAATTTCATTGAGGGCCGCATCAGCATTGCGGTTGCCCTCGGGGGGCCGGGTGGGTGCGGCCAGGATGGGTGCGGCCTACTGGGTAGGCGTGGGTATGGCCTACTGGGTGGGCGTGGCCAGCTCTACATCGTTTGCGTCAAGGGTGCCTGTGGGGGCCTGGGCAGGAGTGGGACAGATCTGAGGGTCTCTGGCAGAAGGGGATGGGACCAGGGCAAGAGCCAAGGCATGGTCCATTTCTTCATTCCTCACAAAGGGTGACACCTCCCCAGCATGCACTCAGGGGGCGGGGCCAACACAACAGGGGCTGGTTCCTCGCTGTTTCCAGACGGCCTTGTGGAGCTAAGACTGAATGCGTTTCAGCATAGATGGCCACCACAAAATTGTACATTGGCTCCCGGCCGGCCTGGGGCAGGGCCAAGGCAGCAGGGGCCATTCCCTCACTGTTTCCAGGATGGCTTCACGGGCCACATGAAACCACTTCGCGGGCCGCATCTGGCCCCCGGGCCTTGTGTTTGACATGTCTGTTCTAAGTTCACTAACCAGTAAGTTCGTGTTGTCTGAATGGATCACCCCCCCCACATACAATGTACAATGGGGAAGAGAAACACGAACTGATAATATCTCTGGAATGCTGCCTTTTTCACCATTGCAAACCGTCTCAGATGCTCAGCATCGATGTAGGATGCCATTTCTAGACCCGCCTTCTTGGAACTGCTTCGGTGCTGATCGAAGGGGGGGGGGAAAGTCCCTGCTAATTTTGCTCTTCTCCACTTCCAGAGAGAACCGAGTCTCCCTCCCCTTCCCCCCCCCCCAAATAGGCTACCCCTTTATTAAAGCAGAAAGAAAGAAAGGAGAGAAAAATGATTCACTTCTAATTTAGGGCAGCGTTTCTCAGCCTTCACTTACAAGATGTGCGAACTTCCAATTCCCCAGAATTCGCCAGCCAGCGGTACACAGAACTTAAAAAGCATGTTGCCCTGGGAATTCTGGGAGTTATAAAGTCCACACATCTTAAGGTTGCCAGACACTGACTGATTCGTAAGAGTTTACGTGGCCCAGGATAATCAACAAAAGGGAAATCCGTTGAAATGAGGGGACGGGGGAAGGAAGAGAAGGAAGGGAACAAGTTTTGATGTCTGCAGTTTCCTACCTTGTTTCACTGGCGTGGATTTATTTCTCACCGGCTTGTTTTTCCCTGCTTCCACGTCATTTCCACTACGATCCTGGCTGCTGTTGGAGCCAGGCGAGGAGTGCCTTTCCATCTCTTCGGCAGTAGGTGAACCAGGGGCTTCCTCTGTATCTGAAACTTAAGCAGATGCTCAGCAATGGGGGGGAAAGATCAAATCAAGATGAAACCTCAGCCTAGATCAGTGGTTCTCAACCTTTTTAATGCCGCGACCCCCAACCGGTCGTAAGTCGAGGACTAAACCGGTCGTAAGTCGAGGACTAAACCGGTCGTAAGTCGAGGACTAAACCGGTCGTAAGTCGAGGACTACCCAACCGGTCGTAAGTCGAGGACTTTCCCTGCCCGGGAGCGCCGCGCATGCGTGGTTCCGCCCCCTGCGCCGGCCGAGGCATAGCTGGCAAGCGGCAGAGACAGAGCAGGCCGACCACCAGCTGGCCCAGCCCAAGGGAGGTAAGGCACCCGCCGGAAAAGGGGAAAAAATGGCGGACGGCCTTACTTGGCGACCCCCGTGAAATGGCCGATCAACCCCAAATGGGTTCCCGACCCATAGGTTGAGAACCACTGGCCTAGATCCTAGAGATAGAAGGGGTTTTTCCCCCCCAAGCAAAAGCCATTTGGAGGGCCCACTCTCTGATACTTAAGATCAGCCTACAACAGATTATTGATTTGCTAACTTTCTTCTAATTACAGGTAGTCCTTACTTAATGAAGAGTTGATTTACAGCCGCTCGTTCTTAACAATGGCCACAGAAGGACAGCTTTAAGGCCCTGGTCCCTGTAAAATGCGCTGTCTCCCTTCAGTCACGTGACTACATGCCGGGTGGATCAGTTTTATGACCTCTCGAGAGATTTCATGGTCACCATGATTCATGCTTTGTGCTGAGTTTTGCGCCCCCCCCCCAAAAAAAAGCCTATTTAAAGGAATGGCCCCTGGGAGAGAGTATTATATGGCCTCCCTGAAGTCGATTAACCCCAAATACCCCTCCAATATCAGTTCTAGGGTAACGCAGAACATTCTTGAAAATGAGATGATATCTGCTGACCTGAACTGAATCCAGCTTGCTGGAGCAAAAGCTTATGGCACAGCCACTTGAAATGTGTTTTTAATTTATTAAGGGGGTTTGCCCTGCAGAGCCCCCCAGCCAAGATGGGTGGCTGTTCAAATTGATTGACTGAATGAATGAATATATGAACCAACCAATCCTACTTACCATGAGATGAAACTGAAGAATTAGTCCTAGTTAAAGGCAGTGAGGTATTCAAGTTTGTTTTAGGCTGCATCTTCAGTTGTTTCTGTTTTCCTTTTGGGCTGAAGGCATGGAAGAAGGAAAACAAATAATAATAATAATAATAATAATAATAATAATAATAATAATAATAATAATAATAATAATAATAATAATAATAATAATAATAATAATAATAATAATAAAGTTGGGAGGGACCTTGGAGATCATTTAATCCAAATTGAATAAGAGATTTTTTTTTAACCTGGTTAATCATAGGAAGCTTGTTGCAGTCTCCCCCCCTCCCCCCAGTTAGACACTGTTCTGGCCCTTCCTTTCTTTTTTCCACTTTACAAAGTCTGGCCTAAGTCTGATCTGCAGATCTTATTCTCTGCTCTATCTTTCATTGTATCATGCATTGCAGGGTCTTTAAAAACTGCTTTCGCCTTCCCTTCTAAAAATCTTCCCATTGATTTTCTTGTGGGTGCAAAGGGTTGCAGAGTGAGCAGTACAGTGGATTGATAGCCACAATTAAAAAAGGAGGAGGACATCTAACATGGAATAGGATAGGATAGGATAGAATAAGAGAGAGAATAGAATAGAACAGAACAGAATAGAATAGAATCTTTATATAGAATAGAATGTAGAATAGAATAGAATAGAATAGAATAGAATCTTTATATAGAATAGAATAGAATGTAGAATAGAATGTAGAATAGAATGTAGAATAGATTAGAATAGAATGTAGAATAGAATAGAATCTTTATATAGAATAGAATAGAATAGAATAGAATAGAATAGAATAGAATAGAATAGAATAGAATGATAGGATAGAATAGAGAAAATGAATAGAATAGAATAGAACAGAACAGAATAGAATGTAGAATAGAATAGAATCTTTATATAGAATAGAATAGAATAGAATAGAATAGAATGTAGAATAGAATAGAATAGAATCTTTACATAGAATAGAATAGAATGTAGAATAGAATAGAATCTTTATATAGAATAGAATAGAATAGAATGTAGAATAGAATAGAATGATAGGATAGAATAGAGAAAATGAATAGAATAGAACAGAACAGAACAGAACAGAATAGAATGTAGAATAGAATAGAATCTTTATATAGAATGCAGAATAGAATGTAGAATAGAATAGAAGAGAATAGAATCTTTACATAGAATAGAATAGAATAGAATAGAATGATAGGATAGAATAGAGAAAATGAATAGAATAGAACAGAACAGAACAGAATAGAATGTAGAATAGAATAGAATCTTTATATAGAATGCAGAATAGAATGTAGAATAGAATAGAAGAGAATAGAATCTTTACATAGAATAGAATAGAATAGAATAGAATAGGAATACGGGTGTCAAACTCGCCGCATCACGTGACATGTTGCAACGTATTGCGACTTTTTTTTGCCTTGCCAGAGCTGGGGTGGGCGCAGCCTCTGTATGATGCAACCAGGCCATGGGCCGGCAATTTGACACCAGTGGAATAGAATAATAGAACAGAACAAAACAGGACAGAATAAGAAGAATGGAATGGAGTGGAGTGGAGTGGAGCGGAACAAGAATAATAGAACAGAACAGAATAGAATAGAATACTTTAGTGGCCAAGTGTGAATAGACACACAAGAAATTTGTCTTTAGTGCAGAAGCTCTCGGTATAAACGCAAAACAACAGAGTAATAACAGTCATAATGATGATACTGATAACAGGTTATAAGTAGAGAGATGAGAAGGATAGTAATAATAGAAGCACCATTTCGCAGGCAACGAGTCCGTTTTGCTACTACCTTGGCTCTCTGCTGCTAGAGGAAGAACCGCTGCTACTGCTTCGGAGCCTCTTTCGGTACCGCAACCGCGGCCTTCGCCTCTTCTGACACTGAACACCCGACTTGTACTCGGAAATGATGGTTTTGATGTGGTTTTCAAATAAGGCAGAGAGTCGGAGTGTCATGCTATAGATCTGTGGAAGGAAGGAAGGAAGAAATATCTGCATTCAAGAGTGATGTGGACCAGAAACTCTGCCAACCTTACATCGGTTTGCTTGTTACCCAGGTTCCAGCAGAAGCTAATTCCTCAAGTCTATCCAAAGTGTTTCATAGATTCAGCCAAAAAAACTAGCTGCACGGAGGTGTTTTCAGTGGGGCAAAAAAATAAATAAAAAGCTTTAAAATGTTCAACCAAACAAGAAAGGAGTCCTTTAGCTAGAACACCTGATATTGGCCATGCGTTTTTTCAGACTTATTACAGGCAATCCTCAACTTACAACCACAATTAGGGCCAAAATTTCTGTCATAAAGCAAGTCATCACACGACTGGGCCAGAACTGATGACCATTTTTACCATTATTATTTATTATTGTTAAGCTTCCCCCCACTGATCGTTTTGTCAGAACCTGGCTGGGTTAAGTTGCAGATCACAATCACATGACTGCAGGACACTGTAACAGGTGCATCAATGCAAGTTGGTTGACAATTAGAACAATTAACCAGTGGAACAACCTGCCTCCAGAAGCAGTGAATACTCCAACACTGGAAGTTTTTAAGAAGAGACTGGACAGCCATTTGTCCGAAATGGTGTAGGGTTTCCTGCCTGAGCAGGGGGTTGGACTAGATGACCTCCAAGGTCCCTTCCAACTTTATCATCATCATCATCATCATCATCATCATCATCATCATCATCATCATCATCATTATTATTATTATTAGCACTTGAATTGTGAACGCATGACAATGGGGGGGGCAGTGCGACAGTTGCAAATGCAAACGGTGGTTGTAAGTCATTTTTTCTGAAACCATCATAACTTTGATCGGTCATTTAATGAACAGTTGTGTAAGTTGAGGATCTGTATAATAGTTTATTGGCAAACATGTCTTTGCCAACAGGGCATCCGTATCGGAAGCGAAGGTGCTGATGTAAAGAAGAGAATTAAGAGGAGTGGTTAAAAACCACTCTGACTGGAACGAGAGAAAAAAAGCAGCTATTTTCAGTTAATTTCTTAATTTTAAAACATGACACCGTTTAAAAGCTGCAGGGGGGAATAGGCATCTTAGGCAGGAGATATATAGAATAGCTACTGATTACGTGTTCATATCTTACCCTTGATTTCTTATTGGGAGTGTACGCTTTGGAGTTGTAGAATATCAAGCGGATGTCTTTGTAGAATTCGAGAGGATTCATATAATTACCCGCTTCCAAAGTTTCTTTCACAGTGCTGAAGTCCATGGGAGTGTCCACAATATCTCGATAATCCTGAGAGGAATATTTTTGCACCTATGAAAACTTCAAAATCTAATAAAAGTGGTTTGAAGGACATGTTTATTAACCCAGTATCAATGTACTAACCCGGTCTGACTGAGGAGAGTTAGAGTGCCCCCAATTTTTCCATCCCAAATGTTAAAGGAAGGATATTAAAACTTCCTTTCCCTAAGTCTCATGGAACATTCTTAACTCCAAAAGGTACTTCAAGCCCAAGAATCAACTGGAGCAGGCCAGATGCTTTTTCCATCCTGTGCTAGTGGCTGGAAGAGGTAGAACTCTGGGTGTGAAGAGCCTCAGAGACAAGACTGCATTTTCACAGGTGGATGTTTTTCCTGTCCTCCCAAACTCAGAAAAAAAAAAAGCAAAACTCACAGGGTAAGAAAAGAGATCAACAGGTTGACGAAATGGCTCGGAGTCTTCACGCTCATAGATCAGGCTTAGTAATTGCTTGCACTGGTCTTTCCAGGCATCCACGTGTCCTTTAGACGGTTGCCTTTTCATCTGCCGTTTGACCTGGAGATTTTTTTTTAAAAAAACAGAACATATAAGCTGAATAATTGTTTTAACACAGGCACCAGGTATCCAGAAACACAGTAGTACAAATGAGTTCTTTTTAAAAAAAAAAAAAAAACAAGACCGGGTCTTATATCAATTTTTGCTCCAAAAGGTGCATTAGGGCTTGTTTTCGAATGATTAGGGCAGTGATGGCGAACCTTTCAGAGACCGAGTGCCCAAACTGCAACCCAAAACCCACTTATGCATCGTCGGGTGCCGGGTGGGTGTGGCCCACTGGGTGGGTGTGGTCCATTGGGTGGGCCTGGCTGCGGTGGTAACTGGGTGGGACTAATTTCAATCAATCAATTCCAATTTTGCAAGATCTTTTTTTTTCCCCGCGAGTAGTTGAAATTGATTGATTGAACCTTTTTTTTTTTTTGCACACGGCGGCGGAGGCCTAAAGCGAAAAGGTTTTATAAAACCCAGCTGAAGGCCTAGGACTGGGGCGACAGCGCGCGTGCCCACAGAGAGGGCTCTGAGTGCCGCCTCTGGCACCCGTGCCATAGGTTCGCCACCACTGGATTAGGGCTTATATTCGGGAAAATATGGTACTAAATGCATCCGTCTGGCTGGCGATCTTAACTGGGGCTTATTTTCGGGGAAACACGTTATGTCCATAAAACAGCTAACTTTTAACTGAGTTTTTTTACAGGGGAAAAAAAACCCCTCTAGTTAGGACATCTCAAGTTGATTTCTATTGCTCATTAAGTTACCTGTACGCAATTCTATGTATGTTAGTCGAAATCACGAAACTTTTATTATGGCCAAAGATCGGGGTTTAACAATACAAAATGAGAGGATATAGAAGGGTATAAAACTATAACATAAAATGCAAAGAGGGTACAGAAGTATAAAACCATAATATAAAATATGGGTATCACGGGCACACAAGACCCATCATGGGGAATCCATTTCTAAGTAAGAATAAGATTAAAATCGGGTTAAAATGTATATTTTACAAATACATTCATATACATGTATACATATAAATACCCACCCACAAACACAAACACACACACATGCATAAACATGAACATTAACACAAGTAGGTCTTGTTTAGTGACTGTTCACAGTTATGACTATGCTGAAAAAGTAACTTTATAACCAGTCCTCTCATTTATGACCGCCACGGGTCTATAAAAGAAGAGAAAGATTAGAACAGTCACAGTTTCATGTAATGACCACTTTGTGTAACAGTTGAGTTGCTGGTCCCAACTGTGGTTGCTAAATGAGGACTAAAGGTATAGAAAGCAAGTAAAGATAATTATTAGTCAAACATCCCTCACTGTGCTCACTGAGGTGTGTTGCATCCATAGGATGAAGGCTCTTCAATCAACATCTGTTCACAAATTTAGCACTCTGTCTCAAGCAAGCAGAGTTGTTACAGTCAGGCACAAAGCTCCCTCTTCTACATCCAATAATCCTAACCCAGTCCAAGATTCCCTTTGCTACAGTACTGACAAGCAATAAAACTGATGTTCCAATCAGTTAAATACCGGCTGGTAAGCCATGTTCTGACCTTATAGCAATGGTGGTGAACCTATGGCACGGGTGCCAGAGGTGGCACTCAGAGCCCTCTCTGTGAGCACGCATGCCATCGCCCCAGTCCTAGGCCTTCAGCTGGGTTTTATAAACCTTTTCGCTTTAGGCCTCCGCCACCGTGTGCAAAAAAAAAAAAAAGAAGGTTCAATCAATCGGTCAATTTCAACTTCTCGCGGGAAAAAAAAAGATCTTGCAAAGTTGGAATTGATTGATTGAACTTTTTAGTCTCACCCAGTCTGCCGTTACCACCATAGCCATGCCCACCCAATGGATCACACCCACCCAATGGGCCACACCCACCTGGCACCCGAAGATGCATAAGTGGGTTTTGGGTTGCAGTTTGGGCACTCGGTCTCTAAAAGGTTCGCCATCACTGCCTTATAGTATTCATCAGGGGAAGAAGGACAGGGAGGTTTATTCTAGACAGGAAACAGGATTATTATTATTATTATTATTATTATTATTATTATTATTATTATTATTATTATTATTATTATTATTATTTAGCCTGGCTTCTGCCTCCAGCTTTTTGGATACTTAATTCTGAATGCTACTTCTACTTCTATCGATATTTGGGGGAAATCCTGCAATGGCAGGGGGAACGTGAATGCCTTTGTTCATGAGAACCTGTGACTTTTTTTTTAAAGGAAGAGAATGTAGCTTGGTTTTCTAACTTAAGAAGCATGACATCACAAAGAGAGATCAAGGGGCACCAGGTGGCCACACAACAATCCAAGTATTTCTGGAGTAAATAGGCTTGAAAGAGGACTTACCTTGCTTACCATTAGTTTCCCAGAGGAAGTTCCTGGACCCTCTGAATCAGGGGATGCTTCTGCCACCTACAGAAAAATGCGATTACTACATGCGAGGGAACAGCTAAAACAGGGATGGCGAACCTTTTAGAGACTGAGTGCCCAAACTGCAACCCAAAACCCACTTATTTAATCACAAAGTGCCAGAGCTGCATCAGGATTGTGGTGCTCTCAGGGGGGGGGAGATGTGGCCTACTGGGTGGGTGTGGCAGCAGTGGTCACGGCAGACTGGGTGAGTGTGGCCGGGGCCAAGGTGGTGGGGGCCAGTCCCTCGCCATCTCTGGGGCATCCCTGGGGGGGCCAACGCCGCTTGCTCACTCACTTCCTGCCTTCCAAATGCCAAGTGCTCACTATTCTGGCGAACTCTGCTGGGGCAACGGCGCACGTGCCCACAGAGAGGGCTCTAAGTGCTGCCTCTGGCACGCGTGCCATAGGTTCGCCACCACTGAGCTAAAATAAATTAATTCAAAATACACGCACACCTGTACACACAACTCCTGTCAATTATGGCCTCGGGCAAGATCTTAATATTTGGTGAGATGACCCAATCAACCATGGGCTTTTTGAGGG
>NW_015387057.1:58164-81645 GCF_001527695.2 Protobothrops mucrosquamatus | reverse complement strand
GCCCTATCTCCCTTACGGGACTCAGGGCGGTGAACAGGCGATACTAAAAACCACGATAATAAATAAATAGTTTCTGTTCTAAAATCGAATTAAATAACAGGCCTGTTCTAAAAACACACCCATACAAAAATCCCCACTGAAACATAATCAAACTACGCCAGGCCGGCCGCACGGAATAGATGGGCCTTCAGGGCTCGGCGAAAAAGGCGCAGGTCCGCAACTGTACGTAGGTCGGGGGGTAGGTCATTCCAGAGGGCATTCCATGTAACCTGGTGCCCCAAAGGTTGGGGACCTCTGATTTAGGCAACTGAAAAGGGTTTGGACAAGACACACCATACATGGACTCTGCATAAGGTGCTTTAAGGCAATTCCATTTTTTTGAAAGTTAATAAGAAAAACTATGTGTTATGGAGATAACTCTGGTGCTGGGGAAGACTCCTGCGAGTCCCCTGGACTGCAAGGCGATCAAACCGGTCAGTCCTAGAGGAGATCAACCCTGACTGCTCTTTAGAAGGCCAGATCCTGAAGCTGAAACTCAAATACTTTGGCCATCTAATGAGAAGGAAGGACTCCCTGGAGAAGAGCCTAATGCTGGGGAAGATTGAGGGCAATAGAAGAAGGGGACGACAGAGAATGAGGGGGCTGGATGGAGTCATGGAAGCAGTAGGCGTGAGCTTCAATGGACTCCAGAAGATGGTAGAGGACAGGAAGGCCTGGAGGAACGTTGTCCATGGGGTCGCGATGGATCGGACACGACTTCGCAACAAATGGAGATAAGAAAGCATTCTGGTCCAAAATGGCATCACACGGAGCCCTGGGCACCATTCCTTTACAGAAAGCCCTGAACTTCAGAATGCAAAAGTTTGACTGTTAACCGTTTACTGAAGATACTCACTGTTGTTAGTTAATTAAAATAGTTTTGTTTTAAATCAACTTTGGTGGACTGCAAAACCTTTTTATAAATACAGAAGACACCTAGTTTCTCAAGATCACACATCCCAAATAAAAAGACCTTTGCGTTTGCTAGCAAATTAGTTGGTCCAATCAGAAGAACTTACAGTTCTCTTAATTAAGAAGTTGCAACAGATTTAATTTAGCATAAAAGCGAACAATGGTAAGAAACTCTTTTATACATTACTGAGAGCAAGCATTCATCCAACCTGTAAAATCTGTTTTCAAGTCTTCTCCTTATTGTGGTGAGGTCAGTTGGATAAGCAACAACAGTGCAATACAGAGGATAGGCACTAAGGTCAACTGGAACCGCAAAGGGATTAGAAATCTCTGCAGAAAAACAAAATACAGCAAAGGTGAACTAAATAAGACTTTTAAGAAAGATAGTAGAAGCATTACGTGTTTTTAGGGGGGGGGAAACCTCTCTGAAAATGAATGTGAAGTTTGACTTTATATAAATATTACTCTAAGCCCTAATACCAGGTGATGCTCCCAAGATATTCTCCTAATTCAAATTTTGACAAGAAACAATTAGATTTCTTCTGTTCATGTTATGTTTCAGCCAGCCTCGCAGGCCTGGAAAGTTCATCATTTAGATTATTTAGATAGATTATTACAAGGAATTAAAAACAAGGAGAACAGATGCCTTTTTAACGTATTGCAATTGATAGAGTCATTTTCTTTATCTTCCCTCCTTCCTTCCTTCCTCTTTCTTTCTCTCCTTCCTTCCTTCTTTCTTTCTTTTTCTTTCTTTCTCTCTTCCTTCCTTCCTCCCTCTTTTTCTTTCTTTCTTCCTTCCTTCCTCCCTTTCTTTTTCTTTTTTTCTTTGTCTCTTTCCTTCCTTCCTTTCTTCCTTCCTCCCTTTCTTTCTTTCTCTGCTTCCTTCCTTCTTTTTCTTTCTTACTCTCTTCATTCCTTCCTTCCTTCCTCCCTTTCTTTTTCTTTTTCTTTCTTTGTCTCTTTCCTTCCTTCCTTCCTCCCTCCCTTTCTTTCTTTCTTTCTTTCTTTCTTTGCTTCCTTCTTTCTTTCTTTTTCTTTCTCCCTCTCTTCCTTCCTTCCTTCCTCCCTCTTTTTCTTTTTTCCTTCCTTCCTTCCTTTCTTTTTCTTTCTTCGTCTTTCCTTCCTTCCTTTCTTCCTTCCTCCCTCCCTCTTTCTTTCTCTGCTTCCTTCCTTCCTTCCTTCCTTTCTTTCTCTTTTTCTCTTTTTTCTCTTTCTTTTTCTTTCTTGCTCTCCTTTTTTTCTTTCTTTCTTTTTCTCTCTCTTTTCTTTTCTTTTCTCTTTCTCCCAGCAACTGTGGGTAGCTGAACCATTAAGAATTAACAATTCTGCTGATTCTACCCCAACAGGGGCAACAGGACAAATCCAGACCTTATGGATGAACGTTGCTGTACCTAGGGAAAGAAGCTGATCGATGCCTCGGAGAACCCGCACGCATTCTTCATCTCGGGAATGGGAGCCCCACTCTCCTTCCTGGGGCTTGTACAGCAGAGATGCCAGCTCCTCCGTGGTCACGGGGACCCCAGCCCCCACCTCATCTGGATAAGCCGCTGCGGGGGGGAGGGGGTGAGGGAGGGGGAAAGAGTGAGCTACTTGGATGCATCAGGTTGTTGCATTATGGTAATGATATATAAATAATAATAATAATAATAATAATAATAATAATAATAATAATAATAATAATAATAATAATAATAATAGTAGTAGTAGTAGTAGTAGTAGTAGTAGTAGTAGTAGTAGTAGTAGTAATTTAAAAAGTTGGAAGGGACATTGGAGGTCATCTAGTCCAACCTCCTGCTCAGGCAGGAAACCCCTATACCCGTGGTGGAGAACCTGTGGCACGGGTGCCAGAGGCGGCACTCAGAGCCCTCTCTGTGGGCACGCGCGCCGTCGCCCCAGTCCTAGGCCTTCAGCTGGGTTTTATAAAACCTTTTCGCTTTAGGCCTCCGCCACCATGTGCAAAAAAAAAAAAAGGTTCAATCAGTCAATTTCAACTTCTCATGGGAAAAAAAAGATCTTGAAAAGTTGGGATTGATTGAACTTTTTAGTCCCACCCAGTCTGCCGTTATCACCGCAGCCACGCCCAACCAATGGGCCACGCCCACCCAATGGGCCACACCCACCCAATGGGCCACACCCACCCAATGGGCCACACCCACCCAATGGGCCACACCCACCCAATGGGCCACATCCACCCAATGGACCACACCCACCCGGCACCCGACGATACATAAGTGGGTTTTGGGTTGCAGTTTGGGCACTCGGTCTCTGCCGAGTGCCCTATACCATCACTGCCCTATACCATTTCGGACAAATGGCTGTCCAATCTCTTCTTAAAAACTTCCACTGTTGTCTCTCCCTCTTTCCCCAAAGGAAAATAGCCCATTATTTTTGTATAAGAAAACCCTCTGTTATGCAATTAAAAAGTGGTTACTTTGACTTTCTCCTGTATTCTTCAAATATATCCTGTAGAGCAGCGGTTCCCAACTTTTTCTATACCCTGTACCCCTAGAACGCTTCTGATATGTTCTCGCACCCTTTACAAAAGTTCGAAATAACGGCAACAAATTATGCATATACACTATAACTTTGAAAACCCAAGTTTTCGCACCCCCTAGAATATCATCTTACACCCCCCCCAGGGGGTGTGAGCACCCCTGGTTGGGCACCCCTGCTGTAGAGTAATTGTTCGAGCATGTCTGAAAGGGCTTTCATTTTAATTTTACCATGCTGCTTTAAAAACAGTGTGTAAACTGAAAGTAGCCCATGAGGTCAAATTAAATATTATTATTTTAATTTGCATCTTATTCCTGTATTACTTTAGATTACTTAAAACTAGTCACTGATTGAAAAAAGAATAGAATTCTTTTTTATGTAGAGGCTTGGCAAAACTGTAATGCTGCTGTAATATTTTGCCGTTATAAAAAAATGCAATCTCTATGAAAATGAAGGAGGGAAGAAAACAAGCATTATTTACTTCCTTCTGGAATTGGTTCCATGTCCCAGGGGCTCATATTTTCTCTTTCATTGTTGTCCCAGCTATAAAACAACAACAACAACAACAACAACAATAAAACATCTCAGAAATAGCTTAGTCAAGTTAAGAAATGCATGGAGAGACTTTAGGAAAATTTTTCTTGCAACTCTTGGGCAAGATCTGGTCCATTTTTCAACACAATCTTTTTTTTTTTTTAATCAGGTTGTCCTCCCTACCCTCCCACCTCCACCAAATTTGTTCCCATTTTGTCTATTCTGCCAATAAAACCCTAACCCAATGTACATAATTTATTTCCGGCATTCCACTGGGTGGCAGAAATTAAAACGAAACATAAAAATCAGCTTTTCATGGCAATTGAGCAGCAATCTTGTATTCTAAGAAATTGGATGTCAACGTTGTGACAATGGATGTTCCCGCTCTGACAAATGAGGGAAATTGCAGCCATTTTTTACTTTGCTTTCTGCATGCTTTCTCTGCTACTTAGTAATCAAATGTAGAAGGGTTGAATGCTTGAGCTCAGCTAGCCATAATAATAATGCTGCTTTGTGGGAACTCAAGGACACAAGCAGATAACGTTTAGGGGGAGCCGTGCTTCAGGTTAATCGGAGAATGTGATTTATGACTGCTTGGGGGGGGGGAATTGCAACTTGTTACTTTGTATCTGGGGGAAGGGAATTTAGTTTTGGGTTCAACTATGTAGTGCCCATACTGTGTATCCTAATAAAATGTTCTTTGAAGAAGAATTCTTGCTTTGAAGTTCTTTTAATGGGTTCATTTATCGGAACCATGACATTGGATACAAATATTCCAAAACCAGAGGATTATCAATACTTAATTTATGTTTTTTTCTGGGAATTTGTTGGGGTTTTTTTGCACTAAAATTCCAACACTTAGATTCATCCTTACTGAACACTGTAGCACTGGAAGGAACTGTCTGGATATTCTGCTTGGAATGGCTGTTGACTCTCTACGGTTCCAAACCACCAGGCATCATCAATTATGCTACGAAATCTATCCCCTGCAATAAGAAAGTCAGAGAAAACAAAGTAATATCTGCAGAGGCTTGTAAAATAACAGAATACCAAAGATGAAAGGCACCTAAAGATCTTCTAGTCCAACCCCCTCTTCAGGCCTTTCATGTCCTCTATCATTCTGGACAAATGGCTGTCCAGTCTCTTCTTAAAAAGCTCCAATGATGGAGTACCCACAATGTCTGAAGGCAACCTATATATCAGGATCCATGTTTTTCGAATGGCGGCAGAGATTTTAGAATGATTGGTTCTGAAACCGTTGTTCTGCTTACCCAAGTGAATGCAGACTATACATCATGCTGCAGAATAAATATTAAACCAAGCCATTCTTTTAGAGACCAGGAAAAGCTCGAAGGTTTCACAGCAAACAGGTAAACATACCGATCTGCCAGTTTCTTTCTTTGGCTTCATTGTAAAATTGATGCAACACAAGGAAGTCAATAACATCAGGCATGTCATGATACCTGTGAGACAAAAGCGAAACGATTCAGCCAAGAAGACAGAGGGGGTGGTGATAATAATAATAGAGCCAATTGGGTGGAATGGTTAAGACAGGGGTCTTCAAACCTGACCCTTTTATGACTTGTGGACTTCAACTCCCAGAATTCCTCAGCCAGCTTGCCTGGCTGAGGAATTCTGGGAGTTGAAGTCCACAAGTCATAAAAGGGCCAAGTTTGAAGACCCCTGGGTTAAGACATCAGTCAAGAAACTAAGGAACTGTGAATTCTAGTTCCATCTTACATATGGCCTAAGGTTGCTATGTATGGTTGGTGAGCAGTAAAAAAAAAAAAGAGAGAGAGAGTTCTCCATCACACATATTTGGGAAGAATGAAAGGCACATGTAGCATCTCCCAAAATGCACAATTTAATTAAAATACTGTGGCTGAGACAGCCAGTTTGGTGTGGTGGTTCAGACACCAGGCTAAAAACTGGGAAATCTAGTCTTGCCACAGGTACAAAACCAGTCGGGTGACATTTGGCCAGGAAGAATGGAAGAAAACCACAGGGACTAGTCCAGGCAATTGCAGGAGCCAAAAACTGATTTGAAGGCACCGTCATAAAAAGAATAACAAAAGCAGTCGTCACTTAGGGACTGTCTCATTCAGCAACCGTTCACAGTTACGATGGGGGTAAAAAAGTAACTTGGACTAATCCTCGCATTTATGACCTTCACAGGTCTGTAAAGCCAAGGAAGAGCAAGGAAGTAAGCACTTATGGAGAAAGATCACTTAGCAACTGCGTTGCTTGGTGACTTAGTTGCCAGTCCCAATTGTGGTTGTTAAATGATAAAAAAAAATGAAATATATGTGGTGACTGATGACTCTGGGTGGTTCACAACAATCTGGAGACATTACAACAGAATTGATAAAAGATGGCAAGTGTAATGAACTGAGGGGATCTCACCCTCTCATCTCAAAATCCTGGGTGGAGAGCCAGGTCTTTGTAGCCTTTCTAAACATAACAATTTTGAATTTATTTAAGTATCACTTAGGCCTTCAATTATTGTTCCATATGGTGGAACAGGAATACCTTTTGCATACTGCAGGACAAAAATTAAGCTATAAAGAAATTTTAGGTGTGGGAGAGAATTTTGCATGGGTGTCAACATGACAGAATGATTGTGATACTCCTCCACCGGCAACCTTTTGGGAATCCCTGGCAAAAAAAAAAAAAAACTGGAAAAAGAATGGGAGGGGAAGGAAGTCAACAGCTCAAAAGGATCACCAGGAAGATTAACCACACCTTTAGTGAGCTACTCACTTTATGGAAAACGATTCCCCCGTCATTTTGCCCGAGATGGGGTCAAGAAAGGCAAGCTTCAAGCAGCACAGCGTAGGTGGTCCAACTTCATACTTAATTCCTACAACCTTCACAAATTCTTGTTCCTGTTTGTCAAAGAGAAGAGTTCAACAGCTAAGGGTTACTTCCTGTTTTGAATTTCAAAACACACCTAGGCAAGGAGCATTTAAGGGGACCGCGCCTTTGAATGTCTTCTTACTTCAATTCTAGCAATGACGAGAATAAAACGTGGATGCCATCACTGCATCCTTAGAATCAGAGTCAAATCAGGATAAGGTTATACAGAGCCACTGTACTGTTACTTTACTGGTGGCTTAATAAACAAGGAACACCCCCCCCCAACCCCGGTCACAGCTTACTGTTATAAGATGAGTTCTTTATTGTTTCACACCTATAGACAGAATCTTCCCAGTTCTTTATTGTGTGAAATAATAAAGAACTCGGCTTGGGAGAATTGCCATATGTCATTCTTGGTTTTTGACCTGATATATACAGTGGCCTAGATTTGCCCTATCTAGACAGCATATTAAAAAGCAGAGACATCACCCTGCCAACGAAAGTGTGTATAGTCAAGGCCATGGTTTTCCCAGTTGCAATGTATGGCTGTGAAAGTTGGACCACAAGAAAGGCTGAGCGCCAAAGAATTGAGGCCTTTGAACTATGGTGCTGGAGAAGACTCCTGCGAGTCCCCTGGACTGCAAGGCGATCAAACCGGTCAGTCCTAGAGGAGATCAACCCCGACTGCTCTTTAGAAGGCCAGATCCTGAAGTTGAAACTCAAGTACTTTGGCCACCGAATGAGAAGGAAGGACTCACTGGAGAAGAGCCTAATGCTGGGAAAGATTGAGGGCAATAGAAGAAGGGGATGACAGAGAATGAGGTGGCTGGATGGAGTCACTGAAGCAGTAGGCGTGAGCTTCAATGGACTCCAGAAGATGGTAGAGGACAGGAAGGCCTGGAGGAACGTTGTCCATGGGGTCGCGATGGGTCGGACACGACTTCGCAATTAACAACAACAATACAGTGGCCTATTTTCCTTATAGCACGATATACATACTTGGCTCAAAGTTTTTTATGTTATATTTTATATTCATCCATCCATTCATTCATTGGTTCAGAAGCCAATCAGGCAGAAATGTTCATATCCTATCAAACTCCTTCATCAAAGACAGGGCTGTTTTCAAGAGCTCTTTGTGCCAGATTCAAATCATGGCATCCGTAGGCGGGACTGGGGAAAACCCTTACCTGGAAACTATTACCTAAAAGCTACTTCTGAATAGGACACAGCTGGGTGGGGAATTCTGGGAGTTGAAATCCACCCACCTTAAAGTTACCAAGGTTTCTCAACGCTGGGCTAAACTAATGGTTGGACATGATATAAAGTGCATTCTGGCCACAATCAATAACCCACCCAAAACATTATTCTCGACTGCTTACCCTGAGTTCCATTTTATTCCATGGCTGCTTTTGCAAGTTAACGCTATAAATTTTTGCTTTCCGAACTGCACGCACGTAAGCTTCGTGCCCTTGCCTGAAATAGATTATCTGGAAGAAAGGAAGGTGGGAAAACAGGGCTGTTTATACATGGGCTTCAGAAAGCAACTTCCATTAAAATGTTTCAAATACGGCATCCTAAAAATAAAACCTATTTATTTGTTAATTACTGCTTATCTCTGGAACTCCGGAAAGTATATCAATTGCATATTACAAGGGTTCCCAGATTACATCTGCTAATGAATCGTAACTTCACATGTTTCAGAGTCCCTTTGCTTGTTTCATCAAATCATAGGAAAAAGGAAAAAGAAAGAAATGGTTTTTTTCACGGTGTCCAAACCTAGAGACATAGTCTGTTGCATAAAGTAGATGATAAGTCGTCTTTTGATCAAAAGAACCTACAGCTGCCTGAGCAGATGGGCTGCTTGTGTATCCTGAACATGTAAAGGGGCACCGGGCTGAGACAGCAGCATAACTGACACTGAATTCCAGTCCTTGGGGACAATTCTGGTTCCACTTGAGACAACCTCTGCAAATGTGTTTGTAAACCAAATCAGAATATCAACACGCCTGAAGTGTTTTCCAGTTTTACTTGCAATTCATAAAAAGAACAACAAACTCAAAAGGTCGATGTGGTAGAGAATAGAATAGAATAGAATAGAATAGAATAGAATAGAATAGAATAGAATAGAATAGAACAGAACAGAATAGAATTAGAACACTGCTATTTCTTCTTTTCTTTAGACTAGCCAAACCCCAGTCCTGCAGCCGTTCTTCATATGTTTTAGCAAATTCGTAATACCAAACGCTATAAATTTATTAAACAAATTTATATAGCTGCCCAACTCACACATAGGTGACTCTGAGCAGCTTACAAAATGTAAAAAAATAAAAAAAATAAAAAGCTCAACAGATAAATAAATAACTTCTTCAAAGTTCCACCCTTGCAGTAAACTCCCCCACCCCCCAAAAGTACTTAAATACTTTTGGTATAAATACTTTATTCCAAATAGCATAATTCTTAAAAAGATACTTTGAATCTATTGTAGTCATTCCCCAAAGTAAATTCTGACATGAACTGGGATTGTGCCGGCATGTCTGAAAAAAGTTTATCCCTTGACATGAACTGGGATTGTGCCGGCATGTCTGAAAAAAGTTTATCCCTTCAGTTTTATTAGATGTGGCTAAAATTATTTCTGCAAATTTCATTGGGGTCTAATCCATCCATCCATCCATTTTTATTATGGTTGCAGACCAGCACTAGGTATAAAAGCATTGAAAACAACAACAACAACAACAACAACAACAACAACAACAATAATAATAATAATAATAATAATAATAATAATAATAATAATAATAATAATAATACAAAACAATATATTACGATTCGTGGTGGATTATCAGTGGGCAGTTAGAGTCTGCCTAATTTTCCTCATAGTATAATGAAATTTGGCCACATTCAAAGAAACTACTTCGTGCTGATCTGATAAAAGAAACTGTGCATAAAAGAGACCAGTATTTCCCGGGTTATTTTATTAGGTGAGGGATTAGGAAATGAGTCGGTAAGCCCTTACAGCAGATGCGGTGTAGTCATTGGAAATTAAGCTGAGCTAAACATTGCAACCTGCGAGTACCTCATCTCCCATCTGTGGGACAAAAGGAGAACGCCGCGGGATGGTGTCCAAGATCCAGTGAGGAGCAAACCATTCTTCCGTAGGTTCAGCATCCGCTGACAGCAATCCACTGGGTTTCTTAAAAAAAAACCAGAAACATTTCTAGGTTCAAAGACAAGCAGAAGGACCGAATAACTGATGCACAGATCTTAAGGCGATGGGGGATGACCTTGCCTTCATCCAGTGATGGCGAACCTTTTAGAGACCGAGTGCCCAAAAACTGGCCCCGGCCCCGTTCCAACCCCCTGCCCCGCCCTCACCCCGCCTGCCCGCAGGGCCACTCACCGCCTCCAGGGCCCGCTGCAGATCGCCCAGCAGCGCCATGGCGGCCACACCCTCTGCCCGCGCCCCGCAGCATCAACTGTGCACAATGGGGCGTGAGGGCAGAGTCTTGGCTACTCTGTCTGGCTGCCATGTCCTTGGCTGCACTGCTCCGCGTGGGCCACGCTCGGGGGCGACTCTCCTCCAGGGGGGCTGCTGGTGAGGGGGTCGCGGGGGAAGGCAAGGCTGGGGCAACGGCACGTGTGCCCACAGAGAGGGCTCCGAGTGCCGCCTATGGCACCCGTGCCATAGGTTCGCCACCATTGCCTTAATCAAACGCTTTTGTTTTGTCTGTAGGGTTTTGTTTGTTTCTTTTTTTTGGGAGACCCGCTTACCTTTTTCCGAGCCTGCTTGGGTTTCTTGCGCTTCTCTTCCTGCCCTTTTGTCTCTTTGACGTGCTCATCTTCGGAGCTGCTGCAGATCTGGCGAGCCGCTTGTCTCGTCTGCCTTTTCGGGGGCTGGAGGTTGATGCCAGCGTCGGCGGTCCAGTCGGAATATTCGCTGGACGAATCGCTGGAATTGTCACGTTGGGAAAGAATGAGAAACGAATGAATGGGATGAAATGCAACTGGAAGGGCTTCAAAGGGAAGTTAGAGCTTGCCGCCTGCCTAAAAGAAGTCATAGAAAGGGAAATGTTAACCGTCTCAAGTTTATGCCTTTCTAGTTTAATGCTAGTTAATTTTTTCTACTTTAATTCTAGTTAAATTTTCATTTGCCGCCAAATCCTATTTTTTTTTCTCTCTCTCTCTTTCCATTCAACCCTGCCAATTCTCAGAGACTGCCTGGACGAGGCCCTGCAATTTTCTTGGCAAAGTTTTTCAAACTTTATTATTATTTCCTCTCTAGGTCTGAGAGTAAGTGACTGGCCCAAGGACACCAAGATGCCTTTGGCCCAAGGATATCTAGCTGCCTTTTCACTCAAGGCAGGATTAGTCTCCCCTGGTGCCTTAACCACTACACTAAATTGTCTAAATTCTAATAATCCTTCTACAAAATATTCTTGATGCAATTTCATTCATTCATTCATTCATTCATTCATTCATTCCAGGGCCTTAGAATAGTTATCGAGAAGCAGTGTGCTTTTTGTATAATAATTAAAATATTCTCTTTTTTGTGAAGGGCAATCAAAACACCTGGAGCTGCTTTCGCTCTGCCACGCAGCTACGTTGTCCTCTCCAGAGCCATCACTGGTGCCCACGGAATCATCGTCCTGAATTGGAGACAAAAACACAAAATGTTCTTCATTCCTTTTTCTTTTGGGTGAGGTCTTCCTATGTTAAGCTTAGCAATGGAAATCCTGCTTCCCAACTGTGGGTCGTTTTAAGTCAAGGACTCCCTGTATAATTTTTTTTTATTTTTCTTTTTAAACGAAAGGGAAACAGCAAGACAAAAGGCAATCACACACTAAAACAAACCTGCCTCCAGAAGCGGTGAATGCTCCAACACTAGAAGTTTTTAAGAAGAGACTGGACAGACATTTGTCCGAAATGGTATAGGGCAGTGATGGCGAATCTTTTAGAAACTGAATGCCCCAAAACCGCCCCTCCACCCGTCCCTGCTCCGCCCCGCCCACTGGGCCACCCACCACCTCCACGGCCCGCAACAGATCACCCAGGCAGCCCAGCAGCACCATGGCGGCCACGCCCTCCGCCCATACCCAACAGCATCATCTGCGTGCAACGGGGCGCAAGGGCGGAGTCTTGTCCCCGCTGCCCAGCTACCATGTCCTTGGCTGCGCTGCTTTGTGTGGGCCGCGCCCAGGGGTGACGATCCTCTGGGGGGGCGGCTGGTGAGGAGGGGGCCGTGGGAGGAGGTGGGGCCTGGGAGACAGTGCGTGTGCCCACAGAGAGGGCTCCGAGTGCTGCCTCTGGCACCCGTGCCATAGGTTCGCTATCACTGGTATAGGGTTTCCTGCCTGAGCAGGGGGTTGGACTAGATGTCCTCCAAGGTCCCTTCCAACTTTATTATTATTATTAAACCAATAAAACAAGCCTGAGGTTGTCTTCCCACCCCAGAAAGGCTGTCATAAGTCACATTCACCAATAATTCTAAAACACAGGCTCTCCTCCCAACTTTTCAGCCCGCCAAAACTTTTTCTAGCATTGACCTTGATTCTCACACAGCTGCAATTGTTATGACTAACTGAAACAACTCAAGCTTTCTCCCCTCCCCTCCTCTCCATCTGAAAATACCAAATCATAATAATAATAGTAATAAAAACAACGAAGGCAAAAGGTAAAATGGCTACAGCCTCTCAGTGGTCGCAGCGCTGACACTTACGTCTGAGGAGCTCTCCGAGTCTTCCTGGGTGTGGGAACTTCTCCTTGCACTTTGTGAGTGATGTTCAATGGTGGAACGCGTCTGGTAAGCGTGTTGCCGCTTGCGCTGGTTTCTGCGCAAAGACCGCCCACTACCGGGTTGATAATCGCTCTTTTAGGATGACCAGGAAAAAAACAGGAGATAGAAATTTAAATTTGAAGGGGGAAGCATTTGCTGCAAGGAATGTCTTAAAGTGAACCAAGTTTTTATGTTCTTGAATGTAGCTATGAATGGCATCTCAAATTCTAGGCACACATGCCTGCCTGCCTGCCTGTGTTGTGATTCCGTGCCAGCCTGTGATCCCGGTAGTTGAGTCTGGGGAATCAGAGGAGGAGGAGGAGGAGGCTGGAGAACCATCAGAGTCGGAGGGAGGCTCTGATGAGCTGCAGGACTTATAAACTAATGAAGAGGCTGGTCCTTCCACTCGTGATCAAGCTGAGAGCCAGCTGTGCTGGGAAGCTGAGTCGGACCCGGAGGAAGCACAGCTGGAAGACCTCAGAGACACTCGTAAACATAGGCAGGTCACACGAGTAGGACAGAGGAAGGCAATGGGGTGACTCCAGGGAAGGAGGAGAAAGCAGTGAGAAGCCACGCCTTGGGGGCTGCGTAACAAAAAGGGAATGTGTGGGCAGGGCTGGTTGCTGGAGGCAACCGTTTGCAAAGAACTACAGAGTCAAGAGATCATGGTCTGTTTATTTTGCCTGTGAGTTATTTCCTGTTTGACTCGTGCTCCGTTTTGCTTTTGGACAAGGTCTCCATTGGAAAAGTGTTCTGTTGCTTTGGTTTTCTGGGACAATTATCAGGTCTGTAACTCAAATAAAAAGGGTTTATTTTCCAGTCTACTGTTAAAAGAGGGTTTGTCTTTGTGAAGTAACAAGGACGTACGTAGACTGGGAGAAAACAGCCTGGCCTTTTTGTTTCTTGTACAAACATAAACCGCAATTACAAATTTGGAAACAGTCTGGTTCAAAAAAATTTTTAAGTCAGGTAATTCTGTTATTTTAAAGTTTTAGGATTAGAAAACAGAATTAGAATTAGAATTAGAAGGCTTCGCTTCTACCAAGAATGCATCCTATCATCCGTCCGTATACAGAATGGTTAAATTTCCAACTGGTTAGTGAAGGGGGTCCGTGCCTGGAAAAAAAAATCCCATTTTTGAAAACATTTCTCACCCTCTGCAAAGTGTGAGATGGCTTTCTCTTCTTTTCAAGAGTATACAGGTGGATTTCCAATTCACCTTTGGCTGCTCGGCATTCTTCCTGAACTCTTGAGGAAAAAAAAATAACCAATTTGGGTTATTGTCCAAATATTTTCAAAGATCTCCCATTATTTGCTTTTAAACTTTTTTTTTTAAATTCTTCTGAGGAGGAAGAGGGACTAGCAATATTACCTACTCTCTGCAGCTGAGGCGTTCTGCTAGGTCCTTTAAATTGCTTAGACTTGTGTTTCTCAACCTTGGCAATTTTCAGGTAGGCGGACTTCGATTCCCAGAATTCCCCAGCCAGCATGATGGGCTAATTTCCCAAGATGCTAAAGAGACTATAAAGGTAGTCCTTGACTTAGGACCACAAGTGGGATCCAGAACTTCATTAAGTGAGGTGGGGGTCATTAAGTAAGTCATCACATCACTAGGCTTTTACAACCTTTTGGGGCGCAGTTGTTAAACATATCTGGCTTTCCCTCCCCAGAAATCACCTGGGAAGATCGCAGATGGGGGTCACGTGACCCTGGGATGCTGCAATGCAACTCTTGTAAATACATATGCCGGTTGCCAAGCACCCCGACTGTGATCATGTGACCAAGGGGACACATGTGATGGTTGCATTTGCAAGAACTGGTGGCCATGTTTTTCAGCACCATCGTAACTTTGAACAGTTGCTAGAAAGATGGTTGTAGGTTGAGGACTGTGTCTCTATGGGGAACTCCTAAGGATCATTTTAAGCGAGCCCCGGCCCACATGTCTCTTGACAAAGCCATTTTTTTTTTACCTGCTAAGTCCAACAGGCAGCTCGTTTACTACTACCCTCCTACTCCATGCCATGAGATCTCTCTCTGTGGCCATCTGGCTTCTCGGAGCATTGTGGTGCATCTGACGGACCCCTTCGATCTGGCCACTCCGTCTGAGCCCGACGTTTGTGGGGGAAGCCATATCCAAGCTTGGGCTCCTCAAAACTGCCAAAATGAGCAAAACAAAATCAGAACAATAACAGAGAATATGTGTAGCTCAGGGCTGAAATGAGGGGTCCTTGGGGCTTTCTAAGTTTGGTGGTTTTCTTGCAGACGTTTCATTACCCAACTAGGTAACACCATCAGTGCTAGTAGGGAGTGGGGTTTGTGGAAAGGAGGAGGAGGAGAAGGAGGAGGAGGAGGAGGAAGGACAACGAGGCCTGTGGGGTCCTTGTTGTGCTCTGAGCTTGGTTGTTTTCTTGCAGACATTTCATTACCCAACTAGGTAACATCATCAGTGCTAGTAGGGAGTGGGGTTTGTGGAAAGGAGGAGGAGGAGGAGGAGGAGGTGGTGGAGGAGGAAGAAGGACAACGAGGACTGTGGGGTCCTTGTTGTGCTCTGAGCTTGGTTGTTTTCTTGCAGGCATTTCATTACCCAACTAGGTAACACCATCAGTGCTAGTAGGGAGTGGGGTTTGTGGAAAGGAGGAGGAGGAGGAGGAGGAGGAGGAGGAGGAGGAGGAGGAAGGACGAGGACTGTTGAGTCGTTGTGCTCTGAGCTTGGTTGTTTTCTTGTAGACATTTCATTACCCAACTAGGTAACATCATCAGTGCTAGTAGTTACTTAGTTGGGGCAATGAAACATCTGCAAGAAAACAGCCAGGCTAAGAAAGCACCAAGGACCTCTCCAAATCAGAACACACTTGAGCTAAGCAAAAAAACAAAAAACAAAACCTGCTACCATTTTTGCTTCATTAAAAAGACAGTGGAGAGGGAGTTGTGACTTTCTACACTCTTGCAGAAGAATGAGAGGAGGAGAGACTCTTACTGCTCACAGACTGCGATCTGCTCCGCGGAGGGTTTGGAGGGGCGTCCCTGTCGCCGATCCTTCTCTGATCTTGCTCCCGCTGCAGCTCCCTAATCATCCCATCGAGGATGCTCTCGTCTTGATCGTTGGTCTGTTGCCCGATCACCTGCTCCACCACTTCCCCATCACCTTTGGGAGATCAAAGAGAGGGTAAGGAATACTGCATTTTCGGAAGGGGAAGGAGCACTGGGAGGGGAGAGCTCTGGAGATTTCAGGGGCAAAAAAAAGAGCTTCCTTAGCATGTCCAGGCTTAAAGCATCAATTTTGCCCCTAAGAGCTCCCCTCACCATCCGAGAGAACACCCTTGCGACACTAAAAATGTTGGTCCTACTGTGTTTCCCCGGAAGTGTAAGGCCTATGCTGAAAATAAGCCCTAGCTTGATTTTTGGGGGTGGGCCTAATATAAGCCCTACCCCCAAAATAAGCCCTCATTTTGGGGCAAGGCGCACACCGAAAAATCAAGCTAGGGCAGGGGTGGGGAGGTGGAGCTGCCCCACACCTGCTTACCTTGCAGCCAGGCCTCTCCTCGCCGGCCCACTTCTTCTGCGGTGTGCCCCGGCCTGCATTTTGCCACCAGACGTCTTTCCGGAAGGCCTCTGTAGCCGAATACCGAGCTATGGATTCAATCTGTAGCTCGGAACTCGGCTGCAGAAGCCTTCCGGAAAGGCCTCTGACTGCAAAATGCAAGCCGGAGCTCCATTCTCATCTGCAGAATGAAGCTGCTCCTTCAGCCCCAGAAGCAGTGCGCTGGCTGGACGGGGCGGTCAGTGCCGGAGGGGAGTGGAAAAGACCCCCACCGGCCCCAAAAGTAAGACCTGGTGCCTCTTTTGGAGGCAAAAATAAAATAAGACCGGGTCTTATTTTTGGGGAAATACGGCACCTGCATATTACTTGCTCTGTTCTTTTGTTTGTGATGTCTAGACTCTGATGTTTCCCCCCCCACACACCCATCTTCTTTTTTATAAACAGAGATTCCCGTTAGATCTAACCCACAAAAGACAGACCAGGTGCAAACAGACACTCTCTGTTTGCATCTACGCCATTCTGGAAGAGATTTAACGCTATTTCTCTTCCATAAAATTGTTGCAAAAGTGCTGTTTCCTGGCAAAAAAAATGTGGCAGACTGCAAACAGCTGTAAAATAGAGGCAGGTTATCAGTTGTCCAAAATGTGGTCAAGTGACCACGGGGTGGGGGGTGGGGGGCAGCCATTGCAACTAGGTCATAAGTACCTGGGGGGGGTTTCTATCATAACTTTACTGTCAACGCTGCTAACATCGGATGTTCTCGCTTTGACAATATTTGAAGATGCAGCCATTTTCTCTTTAACCGGTGTGTTACTTTTAGAGTTAAAATCAGATGATGCTGGGGTGGGAGGGGGAAGAATGTGTATGGGGATTAGTTGGACATAACAATATCGCAGTAGGGGATTAGTTGGACATAACAACCTCTTCAAGGTTGTTTGAAATAAGAGACGATAAGGAATGGCGGGTTATGGAACTTGAGGAAAGGTCTGCATTTCAAACTAATTGGAGAATGTGATTTATGACTGCTAATTGGAGGAGGGAATTGTGCTTTGATAGTATGTGTTTAGGGGAGGGGAATTCAGATTCTGGCTTCAACTATGTACGTACCGAAGCTATGCTGCTCGATTAAAGATTCTTTGAGGTAAACAATGCCTCAAAGTTCTTTGAAGAGTTTCATCTTTCGGAACCAGGACATCTACATGGCCAAGAAGCCATCGATCCTAAGTCAACGTATCACCATTCGTTTATGGTGACAAGTTACAACGACACCGAAAAAAGATACCGATGACCATTTTTTACACTTGCGACTGTTGCGGCATCCCTCCCCCCATGATCACGTGATCAAAATTCAGATGCTTGGCCACTGATGCATATTTACGACCATCGCTGTGTCCCAAGGTCACGTGGTGCCCTTTTGTAATCTTCTGACAAAGCAGAGTCGATGGGGAAGCCACAATCAACGAACAACAGTGTTACTAACTGAGCAACTGCAGTGATTCACTTAACAACTGTGGCAAGAAAGGTCATAAAACAGGGTAAAACTCACTTAACCCATGCCTCGCTTAGGAGATACATTCTGGGCTCAGTTTTTGTTTGTAAGTTGAGGATCACCTCTATTACATTCCAAAGGTGCAAAGCGTACAGGCATTTTTCAAGGAATTACCATATCGTAACTGGATCCTGACTAGCAATCTCCGTGTTACCATCTCTGGGCCCTTTTCACAGGCCGTAATGCAAACGAGGCCTAGGTGATGCTCTAAGGATCCCCACCGCCTCCAGATTCACATCAGCTCTGTTAGAAATTCTGTACCGTTTGCTACGTAGCCCAGTTGAGGGATAAGTTGTTCGTCTTTGCAGTTTTCCCGCCCTGGCACCAGTCGCTGGGATCTTGTGGGGTGGGGGTTCCCATCCACATCTACCAAGAAGGGGGGAGGCATGAGATGTGGGGCTTGTTGGGTTTGTTCATCGAGCACATAATTGTTAGCGTCACGGATCAACGGCCGATAATCGGTATGGAAGAACATCTGATCTGGAATCTACATGAATCACAAAGAACACACACACATATATATATGAATGATTATTATTATAAATACAAAAAGCAAGCTAGTTAGAGCAATAGTCTTCCCTATAATGGTGTATGGGTGTGAGAGCTGTAGACACCAAGAATGGCTGATCAAAGAGGAACCGGCCTCTTTGAACTGTAGTGCTGGTGTAAATTACTGCATGTACCGTGGAAAGCGATGGCAAATCTAGACAGCATACTAAAAAGCAGAGACATCACCTTGCCAACAAAAGTACGTATAGTCAAGGCCATGGTTTTCCCAGTTGCAATGTATGGCTGGTGAAAGTTGGACCTGCGAGTCCCTTGGACTGCAAGGCGATCAAACCGGTCAGTCCTAGAGGAGATCAACCCCGACTGATCTTTAGAAAGCCAGATCCTGAAGTTGAAACTCAAGTACTTTGGCCACCTAATGAGAAGGAAGGACTCACTGGAGAAGAGCCTAATGCTGGGAAAGATGGAGGGCAATACAAGAAGGGGACGACAGAGAATGAGGTGGCTGGATGGAGTCACTGAAGCAGTAGGCGTGAGCTTAAATGGACTCCAGAAGATGGTAGAGGACAGGGAGGCCTGGAGGAACGTTGTCCATGGGGTCGCGATGGGTTGGATACGACTTCGCAACTAACAACAACAACCGTGGACAGCCAGAGTAACTAATAGAGAGGTGCTGAATGGTATAATGCCAGATACATGACTAGAAGCCAAAACCACAGGACTACGTGGCTTGATAACATCAAAGCTGATACAAAAGTGAACATCCAACAACTGAAAAAAGCTGTGTATAACAACAACAACAGAGTTGGAAGGGACCTTGGAGGTCTCCTAGTCCAACCCCCTGCTCAAGCAGGCAACCCTATACCCTTTCAGACAAATGCTATCCTTGACAGGCTAGCATGGAGAACACTTGCCTATAAAGTCACCAAGGATGGACACGAGCGAACAATTAAAACGAACTCTTGATACAACTCAAAGATTACATTAATGCTCTAATCTTAATACCATTTTTATGGACAGAAATTGTCTGGAAGTTGGAAAGTTTCAGCATGGCCTCATCCAAGCATTCAAATGTATTTACTTATAACTTACCGGTAGGTGCCGCTTTAAGGATAAAGCGGCTCTAATCAAAATCACAAATCTGATGTATATGCACAACGGAATAGATTTTGATGATTTGTTGTTTTTATTAAACAAGCCTAACGTTTGCTCTTGTCAATACAAACAGAAGTTCTGAAACGTGGGACTAGTGGTGTATACAATTTCAAAAACCACAGGGATTGGGATAACTCCCAGTTTCTCAGGAGAGTGAATTATATGGCACTTATTTTTCCTAATCCATTTATTTCCAAGACCAATTCAAGGTATGATTGGCAGAGATTATGGGACCTATTATCCAACATATCCCAAATACACCATTGGAAGGAATCTGCATTAACTATTACAAAGTTACTATCACAGAGCAGAAACAACAAAGGTCATTTATCAGAAGCCTGCATTGGCTTGAATGGAACCCAAACCACATCTTTAAGCTTGCCCATATATTGACAATATTGATAACAGTTTAATCTGAATTATGTAACGCACATGCTAGGCTCATTTCCAAGGCAAATTCAGCTCTAGAAATGTTCAACCTTACCTTTTCAAAGTACTTATTGCACCCAAAACCAAACAGCAAGAGGTGGCCGTGTGAATCTGTGCAAGCAAAATGCTGAGCATCTGGGGAGAATTTGCAGTCAAATACTGCACCGTGGCCCTGGCCCTCGATCTGTTAAAAAAAAGAGAGAGAGGGGGAAGAGAAAGACTCCATGTATATAACTGTTTGACTCAGCATGCCTGTGCCTTTAAGAGGCTGAGTATAAAAGGAAAGTTTTTTTCCTGGAGTTTTTCTCTCTCGTCCATTTGACTGCTGTAACTGCTATATATTGGAGTTTGCTGTTTCACCATGTGTATGTATTTTATTTCTAGGGTATATTTGTAGATAGCGTGTTATAAACCACCATTTAATACAAACCACTGTGTACTGCATTTACTTCTGGGTTACCTCAGCACAGTAAGACTGTGCGTGCTCTGACACATTGTCAATAGTTATGTGAGTACATCCGTGTACATCTGAGAAATAAAGACATGCTCAAGGAAGTCATGTTAATTTCTCTCGGGTGAAAACGCCAATCTGCTTGACAGATATATAGAATGTATTTTCATGTTGTATATGATCATGATTACCACTATTACTTGCATGTACAGTGAGAGCTTATGCACCGGAAACGAACTCCTTGTGTGTCCAACCATACTTGGCAAATAAAGAATTCTGTTCTATTCTGTTCCGTTCCGTTCCACTCCACTCCACTCTCCACTCATTCTATTCTATTCTATTCTATTCTATTCTATTCTATTCTATTCTATTCTATTCTATTCTATTCTATTCTTCTTTTTCAGGTCAGGTCTTACCATATTGAAGTAATTGCGAATTTTTGTTCCTTTCTCAAGGTCCCAAATGAAAATGTTCCCATCGTGGCCCGCAGAAAGCATGATCCTTTGGTCAAATGGGTGAGCTTCTAAAACAAACACTTCGTCATCGTGGCCCTGTAACAAATATAAAAATAAAGATAAAGATACAAAGGTGGATGGTAGTTTTCATAGTTACATGAGGATGGTAAGATTTTCATAGCATGGTGTTGATGAACCAGGCTGAGTTCAAAACACTTGGAAAGCCAGAAAATAATAACAACAACAACAATAATAATAATAAGTTGGAAGGGACCTTGGAGGTCATCTAGTCCAACCCCCTGCTCAGGCAGGAAACCCTATACCATTTCAGAGAAATGGCTGTCCAGTCTCTTCTTAAAAACTTCCAGTGTTGGAACATTCACAGCTTCTGGAGGCAGGTTGTTCCACTGATAGATTGTTTTGATAGATAGTTCTAACTGTCAGGAAGTTTCTCCTTAGTTCTAGGTTGCTTCTCTCCTTGATTAGTTTCCATCCCTTGCTTCTTATCCTGCCTTCAGGCGCTTTGGAGAATAGCTTGACTCCCTCTTCTTTGGGGCAGCCCCTGAGATATTGGAACACGGCTATCCTGTCCCCCCTCGTCCTTCTCTTCGTTAAATTAGACATACCCAATTCCAGCAGCCGTTCCTTATATGTTTCAGCCTCCAGTCCCCTAATCATCTTTGTTGCTCTTCTCTGTACTCTTTCTATAGTCTCAACATCTTTTTTACATTGTGGTGACCAAAACTGGATGCCGTATTTCAAGTGTGGCCTTGCCAAGGCATTGTAAAGTGGCATTAACACGTCACGTGATCTTGATTCTACGTTACCCAAACCTGCTTTTGAGGTAAATCCAAAAAAAAAGTAATGTTGAATTCTCAGTCCATCTTTCCTCAAGGAAGCCTGTGTAGTTTTATTTGCCAAATTGATTGGAAAATAAAACATTAAATATGAAAGTCATTATTTCAAGCACGTTATTTGCACCATATTGGTGCTTTGGGTATCTTTGACAAAATTAAAGGTAGTCCTCAAATTACGATCACAATTAGGAATGGAATTTTCATTGCTAAGCAAGATCCGAATTCGGATTTGAAGATGTGCAAACTGGAGGCATCCGGGTTTCAAAGTCTGAAAGGCCTACAGAGGTTTAAAATGCTAATCTCTGTAACAACCCCAACTTAGGTAGTTTTTTTTTCTTAAACTTACAGATAAAGTATGGAGAAGCTGTCCAGTAGAAGAATTCCACACTTTCAGAAGGAAGTTGTTCACTGCTGTGATAACAGTGGCATCGTAACGATCCCAGGCTACCATTGTCACCTTCAGCTTGGACACTTTGTCTTCTCCAGACAGGACGTTGTTCCTGGGAAAATTAAAGCAACAACAGCATCATAGCAAAAGGGCAAATGATCAATAATGATAAATTGATCAATACTACAATACCAACAGAAGGAAATATTTGTAGCTTAGGGTTGACCTGTGAGCTCCTTGGTGCTTTCTGAGCTTGATGGTTTTCTTGCAGACGTGTCATTACCCAAACTAGGTGATATCACCAGTGCTAGAAAGAAGTGGGGTTGGTCCTTATCTGTGTTGGTGGAAGTGTTCTTGGCGGTTTCTTGATTAAACTGTTGTTTAGTGTTAATTTGTTTGTCTGCATCGGTGTTTCTTGATTAGGGTATTGCTTACTTGGTTGTTAGTCTAGTGTTAATCTCTGCTCAGCAAAAACAAAAAGCTTTTGATTTTTTTTTTTTTTACCCAGTCATTTTAGTGGCCATATCCAGGACGATATTCTTCCATTCTTGCTGCTGGTATTGCCAAACTCTGGCTGTACCATCTCTGCTTCCACTGACAAATCTTAACCTGCATTTCAGAGTTGAAAGAACAATTACTCCATGCTGTTTGGATCAGGCCCTGCTTTATCTGTGTCCATTTCAGCCTCTGGTCTTCTTCATGCTCAAAGGCTGCCCAATAATCTTCCCATCAGTCTTCAACCAGTAACTTTATACAAGCTAATATCAAAGAACATTAGCTTTTCAGACGCATATATAACACACACACAAACACCTACACTTACACTGAGAGAGAGAGAGAGAGAGAGAGACAGACAGACAGACACACACACAGAGGGAGACAGACAGACAGAGACAGACAGACAGACTTCATCCAATGAAATGCTGTTTGATGCAGCCGGTTCACATTCAACTTTCACTGCATATTTAATAACTACGTACTATAAAATTAAGGATGTACTTGAGAAGCTACCCATATCTATGACTAGCTTACATTTTAATTTAGAGATTATTCAACAGCTCATGCATTTAATGAATGTACTTTCATGAAGGTTAATCTTTATAGAACATGTAAGGTGTTACAATAGCTAAGTAGGGACAATATGTATACCATCCCAAGTTTAGAACTGGACCTTCCAGTTGTTTCTCTTTCTTAATCACCCTTTTAAGTTTGTTTGGTTTTTTTAATAAAGCATTTGAGAAAAACAACCTTCTAGTAGAAGAACATCTTGAGAAATCCTTACCTGTCTCCATTGTTGCAGAACTGAACGGCAACAACCTTGTCCTATGGAATAATAGAACAATGGTTGTAAAAAAGATGTTGAGACTTTGGAAAGAGTACAGAGAAGAGCAACAAAGATGATTAGGGGACTGGAGGCTAAAGCATATAAGGAACGGCTGCTGGAATTGGGTATGTCTAGTTTAATGAAGAGAAGGACGAGGGGGGACATGATAGCAGTGTTCCAATATCTCAGGGGCTGCCACAAAGAAGAGGGAGTCAAGCTAT
>NW_015387057.1:11490-57941 GCF_001527695.2 Protobothrops mucrosquamatus | reverse complement strand
GACCAATCTTCCAAGCAAGTTTCTTTATTGTTCCACACCTACAGACAGAATCTTGCCAAACTGAAGCAGGCGACTATCTACATCAAGCAGAGAACTATTAGAAAGAAGCTGTTTTCTCCCTCTTCTTTCATATAAACTGTCTAAACCGAGTTGCCTCTTGCTTTAGAACAGGGCTTTTCAACCTTTTCACCCATTGTACCACTTTTAGGATATGGCAACATCCGAGTACCACCAGTCGCCTAGCAAGGTGTCAAAAACTTGATGACCAAAAAAAAAAAAAAAGGAAAAAAAGTGATAAAAGTACAGGTAGTCCTCAACTTACAACAGTTCATTTAGTGACTGTTCGAAGTTACAATGGCACTGAAAAAAGTGCCCCCCAAGCCACAGCCGAGCAAGACGCCTGCCTGCCCGCCCGGCCACGCTCTTCCTCCTGTCCAAGGTTTCCATTGTTGTGAGCATTTCTGTTGAGGATTGGCAGCAGGGGTGGGGTGGGGGGGTGTTTGGTTTTTATTCCCCCCGTCTGCTGGGTGGTTGCACCAGGTTTTGGTCACTTCACATGACTCTGGGACACTGTGACCGTCATAAATATGAATCAGTTGCCAAGCATCTGAATGTAAATCACAAGACCCTGGAGAGGCTGCAACATTCCAGCTGATCGGCGCTTCTTCTGGGCTCAGCAGAAGCCCCAGGATCAGTGCTGCTTTCCAGCTGATTGGTGCTTCTTCTGGGCTTGGCAAAAGTGCTAGGATCAGCACCGAGCTCCAGCTGGAAAGCGGCACTGATCCTGGCGCTTCCGCTGAGCCCTGACAGCCCTGCAGCTCCAGCCATCTCTTGCTCAGGCTTGTGCGGTGCTGCCACCGGTTCAGCTCATTCCCCTCCCCCGCTACCACTTTTCTAGGATGGTCGCGTACCACCTGCCAGGTGTCAATGTACCACAGGTGGTACCCGTACCACTGGTTGAAAAGCCCTGCTTTAGAACATACCCCCCCTAACCTCATGAGAATCCAGCCCACTACATTTTAGCACAGGTACTCTTTGATCATGATTACTCAGCGTTGATTTTTGGTTTGCAGGTGGAACGTTCTAGCAGTAAAAACTGGTGATCGTGCAGCCCCAGACAGCTTTTACATGTATGTATGTATGTATGTATGTATGTATGTATGTATGTATGTATCTATGTATGTATATGTATGGTCAGCCTTGTGATCTTCAGTATCACCAGCCATCTGATGAAATTATTACTCCCAGACGTTATGGCACATGGACCATCAACCATCTTTCAGATAACAATTATGAACCTTCCCGAAACTTCCAAATGTGTGGATTTCAGCTCCCAGAATCCCCAGTGTTTATACTGCTGGAAACTCCAGGATCTGAATTCCAGGTATCGGAAGGTTGTCAGATCACAAAAAGTTGCTATGCACTGTCAAATTACAAGACATTGCATCTCTGTGCAATTATACTTGTATTTTCTTCTTTGCTGAATCAACAGTGTCCTGGTGTACACTATACAACTATTGCAATGGCTGACCATGCCATATCTTTCTTTAATTACCAATGAAGATTCTAGTTCTTTGAAGAAATATTACACAAGCATTGGTAAGCAAATACTATCTATTTACTGGAAACAGTTTCCTATAAGATTTCCAAAAGAACCAGTGAAATTGCCTCTTCCATCGGGGAAAAAAAATGTAGGCTAGCCAAGAGTTCTTCTCTAGACTTGTGGGTAGGGGTGTACCTTTCACACAGAACCCCAAAATTTTCTCTTCAAATTTAATGACTAGATCCAAGTTTCTCTTGTTTAACACTTACCATGTGAGATTCTAGCTCTGCTATTTTTTCAGGAGATTCAGAGCCTGAATAATATATTCGGATCACGTGGTCTGTGCTTCCTGTTGCAATAAACATGCCACCTTAAAAAAAAAACATTGGGAGAAAAAGAAATTGAGAATTATCTTTAATATTTCAATCCCTGGAACAGTTCACACAGTCATGCCAGATTCCACAATACATTTTTCAAAGGAGCGACGCATTGGATGAATTTTAAGCCTTCTGTACATGGCTCTAAAACCTTTCCCTAAAATTACTGCATCTTTTATTACAATTTGAGAAAACTGGGGTCTGAAATGCAACCAACCAGCCTCGTGTTTAGAATGATGCTACCATGGAGCTAAAGAAAGCCACCTGCATACTTCATTAATTTGTTTTAAAAAGGGAAATAACAAGAGAACATATTATAGCAATTGTCTCCCTTAGCTTTCAAGAGAAGCATTCAAGGATGAAGATCCTTCTAAGATAGTTTTGCATATAAAGTAAACTGTTAGCAAAACCGGTTTTGTTCCAAAGCTGAATATAAATCCGATGCTTGTTTGTTTTACCTCAAGCTACAATTTCCATTTATAAATGTACAAAACTTACATAGTAAAATTTTTTAACCACAGAGCAGTTAGTGCAGGACTAAGAATCAGAATATTTATTTATTTTATTTATTTATAAAATGTATTGCTCCCCCACCTATCTTAACACAGGGTAACTCTGGGCAACTTACAGTTACATATATGGTTAAAACATAAAGAGTTAAAATCAGACATTGAAACCAAAGACACATGGGGAGGGCGAGGGTGGAATGGAGGAGAGGTGGGATATGTCAATCAACAACCTCCACTGTGCTGTTTTCGCACTGGGGCCCCACGTCTTTAGGCCTTTATGAAAAGATGGGAGGGTTGAGGCCAACCTCACATCAGAAGGCAAGAAGTATAGTATAGGGAGTACCTTGCTCAATAGTAGTAACTGTGAGAGGGACCTCGGAGTACTAGTGGACGATCACCTAAATATGAGCCAGCAGTGTGCTGCAGCTGCCAAAAAGGCCAACACAGTGCTAGGCTGCATTAACAGAGGGATAGAATCAAGATCACGTGAAGTGTTAATACCACTTTACAATGCCTTGGTAAGGCCACACCTGGAATACTGCATCCAGTTTTGGTCACCGCGATGTAAAAAAGATGCTGAGACTCTAGAAAGAGTACAGAGAAGAGCAACAAAGATGACTGGAGGCTAAAGCATATAAGGAAAGGCTGCTGGAATTGGGTACGTCCAGTTTAATGAAGAGAAAGAAGGACGAGGGGGGACATGATAGCAGTGTTCCAGTATCTCAGGGGCTGCCCCAAAGAAGAGGGAGTCAAGCTATTTTCCAAGGCGCCTGAAGGCAGGACAAGAAGCAACGGGTGGAAACTAATCAAGGAGAGAAGCAATCTAGAACTAAGGAGAAACTTCCTGACAGTTAGAACAATTAACCAGTGGAACAACCTGCCTCTAGAAGCGGTGAAAGCTCCAACACTGGAAGTTTTTAAGAAGAGACTGGACAGCCATTTGTCCGAAATGGTATAGGGTTTCCTGCCTGAGCAGGGGGGTGGACTAGATGATGACCTCCAAGGTCCCTTCCTACTTTACTACTACTACTACTACTACTACTACTACTACTACTACTACTACTACTACTACTACTACTATTATTTCCAGAAAGCAGGAGCAACAGCAGAGAAGGCCCTCCCCTCCTGGACCCCGCCACCTATGCCATGAAGGGATATTTCAATAACTAACTGCTTTACACGCATGTATAAATTATTGTCTCTGAACAAAAGTAAACTCATTTCCTAGTACAGTGGTGGCGAACCTATGGCACGGGTGCAATAGGCGGCACTCGGAGCCCTCTCTGTGGACACACGTGCCATTGCCCCAGCCTTCCCTCCCCCGTGACCCCCTCCTCACCAGCATCCCCCCTGAAGGAGAGTCGTCCCCGAGCGTGGCCCACGCGGAGCAGCGCAGCCAAGAACATGGCAGCCAGAGTAGACAAGACTCTGCCCTCATGCCCCATCGTGCACAGTTGATGCTGCGGGGTGCGGGCAGAGGGCATGGCCATGGCGCTGCTGGGCGATCTGCAGCGGGCCTTGGAGGCGGCGAGTGGCCCTGCGGGCAGGCGGGGCGGGGGCAGGGCCAGTTTTTGGGCACTCAGTCTCTAAAAGGTTCGCCATCACTGTCCTAGTAGCAAAATGCTTGCTGGATATTTTGGTCAGTGAAGAATGGAAACAGTTAGAAAGCTTTCCTGTGTATTCCAATGAAAAAAAATCTGTACAACGCTTTATTTTCTTTTTTTAAAAAAAAATAATTATTTCTGACATAAAGTTGCAAATTCCTATGTGATTTCTATTTATACGTACCAGAACTAAAAGATGAACAAGATATTTGAACGCCAGGTCTGGATCTCTCTGTAAATTTCACCGGCCGATCCCTGAAGTTATCAGACAACATTTCAATTAATTTATATTAGATAGTGCAGAGAGACTAAGCCTGGATTGAGAAACACTGCGTGAAACCAAAAACTCAAACAAACAAATGGTTTTTAATGCCAGCCAACTGAACTGGTTCCTTGTAAAGGCAGACATCAATTCCAATCCAAAAGTACATAAAGAGATAAACTGGGATCTTTTCATTTCCTCAAACAATGTTCTCCATTTCCATATTCTTCCAATTTATCCCAGAAAAATCCTGCATCCTTCAGACATCTGGGATTTTAACACCTATATGCCTTAGCCAGTAAATTCAGCCGAAAGGCTTATATGAGTTATTATCAGAAAGATCCAGGAGAATTCAGATTGTTTGTCCGTCTTCATCCTCAACTGATGCTACACTGAATTATAATGTACAGTTGTTTCTTCTTTGTATCTCTGTTCTGCATCATTTCTAGGGATTCTAATAAATGCTACTATCCCTCCTGAAATTTATACAGCATTGCTGCTCAATCGTAAAGGCTAACAGAATAAATTGAATAAAACGACGTACTTGAATTTCATTGTGTTTACATGCCATTGCCAGAAACAAATTGTTCCATCAGCACCAGTAGAAGTGAGGTATCGAGTTGTTCCTTTTCTTGCAGGGGAAAACTAAAAATCAAAAGAGCGAAAGTTCCAATAAACAGGCAAAATACTTTTTTTCATATCTATCTACCGGTATATAAATAAAAATGTAAACGTTCGTTTGTTCAAAATCTTTAATCTCCGAAAGTTCTTCACCGATTGCTTTGAAATTTTGACACAACGGTGCATTCGAATACGCGTGTGTTTTTATATACCTACTATTATATAGATGTCACACCTGTGACAGGTAAAAACATGCTTTTTTTGAAAAACAGCGCCATCTGTTGGACATAAAAGCATACCCACAAGCATTGTGAAATTAAACATATTACAAACGTGCGCTTTCTCTTTTCTTTCTTTTCCATTTAACCAGACTGAGCCACAGCAACGCGTGGCCGGGCACAGCTAGTACTTCTATAAAAATGTTAACAGCCACCCTCTGCTACACAAAAAAATTACTGTGCACACGATTTCGATATGGGCCGTATTCACTTTCTATTAAGAAAACTGACAGATCAGACAAGAATATTCAAAGAGCAAGTGATCTGACGAAGTCAAACATTGTTTGGAAATTACTAGCCCAGATATAGCAAGGAAATGCAGTTTTAATTCTCGCTGTTTAGCAAAACGTTTTACTTCTCGCTGTTTAGCAAAAAGTAAAGGCACGGCAAAAGCAGAGGAAACCCTGTCTTCCCTTACCTGTATGGAAGTAATGGAAGCCGAGTGGCCCAACAGCACCGCCACTGGCGCACAAGTTCGAAGACACCAGACTCTGACTACCTTGTCACAACTGCCTGCCGCAAGGAGGGTGTTCTCATAACTGACAGCCATGTCAGAAATTTCAGCCGAATGTCCTCGGAGGGTTGAAAGCAAGCGTCCGTTATCTGCAGCCCAAATTTTCACCAAGCAATCATCTGAACCCTAATGTTTCATACAAAAAACAACAACAACCAAAAAAAAAAAAGAGTTGGAAGGGATCTTGGAGGTCTTCCAGTCCAGGGGCCCCCAACATTTCGGGCACCAGGGATCGGTTCCGTGGAGAGAGGTTTTTCCACGGACCGGAGGAGGTGTGGTTTTGTGTGCTGCCTGCATTCCGCGGATGGGGCTTCCGTGGATGGGGCTAAAGCATATAAGGAATGGCTGCTGGAATTGGGTATGTCTAGTTTAATGAAGAGAAGGACGAGGGGGGACATGATAGCAGTGTTCCAGTATCTCAGGGGCTGCCATAAAGAAGAGGGAGTCAAGCTATTTTCCAAAGCGCCTGGAGGCAGGACAAGAAGCAATGGGTGGAAACTGATCAAGGAGAGAAGCAACTTAGAACTAAGGAGAAACTTCCTGACAGTGAGAACAATTAACCAGTGGAACAACCTGCCTCCAGAAGCGGTGAATTCTCCAACACTGGAAGTTTTTAAGAAGATACTGGACAGCCATTTGCCCGAAATGGTATAGGGTTTCCTGCCTGAGCAGGGGGTTGGACTAGATGACCTCCAAGGTCCCTTCCAAGTTTATTATTACTATTACTATTACTATTACTATTATTATTATTATTATTAATATTTGTTTGTTTGTGCAGTCCGGTTGCTGGCATGCTGTGGCCCGGTACCGGTCCACGGACAGGGGGTTTCTAGTCCAACCCCCTGCTCAAGCAGGAAACCCTATACCATTTCAGATCATTTCAAACCCCAAAGTCTAGCATGCAGAAAAATACCACTCTTTCCCCTAAGACTCTATATCAGGGGTAGTCAATCTTGGCTCTTTTATGACTCGTGGACTTCAACTCCCAGAATTCCTGAGCCAGCTAAGCTGGGAATTCTGGGAATTGAAGTCCACGAGTCATAAAAGAGCCAAGGTTGACTACCCCTGCTCTATATGGTAGAGTTTCTCAATTTTGGCAACAGTAACTAACAAATAAATAACGTTTATTTGTAGGATTCAGCAGTTGAAACATTTTCATGGAAGTTGCTTTCTGAAGCCAATAATAATGATACAATAATACCACCCAGTTTCAGAAAACGTATTTTACCAATTCAATATAAAACCCACAATACAAGAAGCTATTAAAAAAAAAAGAGAGCATAGCAAAATTATTCAACGTTATGGAATATTTCAGTTCCATTCCACTCACAGTGAAAATTCGTCTCCCGGTACGATCAAATGCTATACAATACACAGATGATAAATGACCCAGAATTCTCTTGTGCATCTTGATGTGTTGATAAAAAGACGTTGGGAACAAATGGCTGAAACGCCCATATCCAGTCAACTGTCTGGCTCCTATTAGGTTCACTGCCAAAAGGAGGAAAAAAATGCTGTTATCCTTCTGATTATACTTTTTTTTAATCGGCCTCATTTTAATGATCTATTCCTGTCCACCAGTAAAAGACAGTATTATCATGGGTAAGAATTAGCACTGAGTTAAGTATCTGCTCTATGAATATTTTGGGAAAAAGGTGACATAGGAAAAAATATATATAATTATCTTTGGCGATTTCCAAAGTGGAACTATCTCAAACTTTTGCCACTGCTTTAACAAATGATGAAAGGCCAATTTAGAATGGGACAGCCCAATGACACACCACCAATTTAGGGAGTTATCCAGACAGGAAAACATGCCTAATGTGGACCTTCTCTGTGTTTGTTTCTCAAACAGTCACAGTAATGTTTATTCGCTCAACGATCGGCAAATTATTTGAGCTTGAGTTTGGGTATCTAGCTGAAGTTACAATGAAGCACTGTCCTAATTTAGTCATTCTGTTCCTGGTTGCATTCCTAAAATTATGATGGATCCTTTTAGCTTAAAATAGCAGCCATGCTTTTGTTATTATGGGAGTAGAGAAAAAGAAATCTCTTCTATTTTAGCTTTGCAACAGTAGGCCACCATTTCCAAACTGACCCACGGAACGGTTGCTTAACTGTGGTTAAGGTACCAAGCTAGAAAACCAGAGGTTTTGAGTACAAGTCCCGCCTTAGCCACGAAAGCCAGCTGGGTGACTTTGGGCCAGTCCCTCTCTCTCTCTCAATCCAACCCACCTCACAGGGATGTTGTTGTGTGGAAAATAGATGGAGGAGGCTACACTGGATAGGTTCGCTGCCTTGAGTTATTTGTAAAAACAATAAAGGCAGGATACAGATAAATAGCAATAGCACTTAGACCAGTGGTTCTCAACCTATGGGTCGCGACCCCATTTGGGGTCGATCGACCATTTCACGGGGGTCGCCAAGCAAGGCTGTCCGCCATTTTTTTCCCCTTTTCCGGCGGGTGCCTTACCTCCCTTGAGCTGGGCCAGCTGGTGGTCGGCCTGCTCCATCTCTGCCGCTTGCCAGCTACGCCTTGGCCGGCGCAGGGGGCGGAACCACACATGCATGGCGCTCCCGGGCAGGGAAAGTCCTCGACTTATGACCGGTTGGGTAGTCCTCGACTTACGACCGGTTTAGTCCTCGACTTACGACCGGTTGGGGGTCGCGGCATTAAAAAGGTTGAGAACCACTGACTTAGACTTCTTTACTGCTTCACGGGGCTTCCCAGCCCTCTCTAAGCAGTTTACAGAGTCAGCCTCTTGCCCCCAACAATCTGGGTCCTCATTTTACCCACCTCGGAAGGATGGAAGGCTGAGTCAACCTTGAGCCTGATCAGGATTGAACTCCTGTCAGTGGGCAGAGTCAGCCTGCAATATTGCATTCTAACCACTGAGCCACCAAGGCTTTCTTCCTTCTTCTCATTTTCCTTCCTTCCTTCCTTCCTTCCTTCCTTCCTTCCTTCCGTCCCTCCCTCCCTCCCTCCCTTCCCAAGCAATAGCACTTAGGCTTCTTTACTGCTTCACAGGGTTTCCCAGCCCTCTTTAAGCAGTTTACAGAGTCAGCCTCTTGCCCCCAACAATCTGGGTCCTCATTTTACCGACCTCAGAAGGATGGAAGGCTGAGTCAACCTTAAACCGGTGAGAATCGAACCGCCAAACTGCAGGCAGCCAAAGTAGCCCGCAGTGCTGCATTCTAATCGCTGAGCCACCACAGCTCATAAACATTGGGATACATATAACATTAGTGCATAACAAAATGATTCCTTACCCACGTTTGGTGGCTTCCAGGAGTTTATGGGGACTTCGGGAGGTCTGCCCCGATGCAGCGCTGCAAACGCGGACCCCTTCCAGGCTGTGTGCCTGCATTCTGTGCAAACGGGAGTCAGAGCGGATCAAAAGCCTGACCTGAGGCCTCTGCGGTTCCAGTTATTATTATTATTTTCCTGCTCAAAACTATCAACGTCGGTATCCCCTTTCTGCTCCTTCCCATCCCTTCCTTCTCTGCCAAGCAGTTTGCAGCAAAGGGTTTTTTAGTTACTGTTTCAACAACAAGACATGGCACAAAATCCTGGCAGGAAAATCCGTGTTTCCAAAAGCCCCTTTAAACAAAGCTTTTAAGGTTTTTAATTGACTCGTTTTAGTTACGCTGCTATTAACTAAGAGGGGTGTAGTTAAAAACAACAACAACAACAAACGCTTCAACTGTTGGTCTGGGGTTGGTTCTCTTGTACGTGGATGTTGGCTCTGGGTCGCCTTCCTCGCCTCTGCAAGGGGGAATAGAAATAAAAGAACAGTGTCTCACCTTTGGCTGCCCTTAGTAAAGACTGCCGTCCCACTCCTAGTAAAGTCTGCACTCCGAGTACGCTTTGAGGGATCTCCTTATCCAACAGAGGTCCAATTCGCTCACAGATTTTGAGGAGGTAATCCGGGGGGATGTGAGCATTGGCTGCTACCTGAACGTTTTAAAACAAAAACAAAAGCAAAAAAAACATGAGCAGGCGTTGTTTACATCCAATCTTAATAATAATAATAATAATAATAATAATAATAATAATAATAATAATAATAATAATAATAATAATAATAATAATAATAATAATAATAATAATAATAATAATAATAATAATAAAGTTGGAAGGGACCTTGGAGGTCATCGAGTCCAACCCCCTGCTCAGGTAGAAACCCTGCACCATTTCAGACAAATGGCTGTCCAGTCTCTTCTTAAAAACTTCCAGTGTTGGAGCATTCACAGCTTCTGGAGGCAGGTTGTTCCATTGGTTAATTGTTCTAACTGTCAGGAAGTTTCTCCTTAGTTCTAGGTTGCTTCTCTCCTTGATTAGTTTCCACCCGTTGCTTCTTGTCCTGCCTTCAGGCGCTTTGGAGAATAGTTTGGCTCCCTCTTCTTTGTAGCCATCCTTGAGATATTAAACGCTGCTATCGTGTCACCTCTTGTCCTTCTTTTCATTAAACTAGGCCAGGGGTAGGCAACCTTGGCTCTTTTATGACTCGTGGACTTCAACTCCCAGAATTCCTGAGCCAGCCATGCTGAGGGGAAAGGGAGAGGTTTCCAAGCTGAGCCATGCTGGCTCAGGAATTCTGGGAGTTGAAGTCCACGAGTCATAAAAGAGCCAAGGTTGCCTACCCCTGAACTAGGCATACCCAATTCCAGCAATATCAGAAAAACTGGAGATCTAAATGCCCTGAGTAATGCTTACTAAGAGGTCCAGTTTCCCAGAATAGCCAAACACAGTGCTCTACAAAACCCATAAGCGTGAAAAGAAGAAACCTTAAATCTAAGAACTGAGGAGCAGAGACGTGTCAGTCTACCCCTGACAACACATTTAACTATTATTTTAATTACAGGTTAGAAAATAAACTCTGATTCATGCAACATGCTACTCTATAAAGCATGGTTTATATACTTCCATATAGCTGTTTCCCACATTTCATTTAGCCAAAATCAAAGAGGACCCATTAAGCAAAATGCATTAATTCAGATGCTATCTGAATTGAGAAGCTTGCTCTAGCAATGAAAACTAAGAATGATTAAGTTTGCCTATGCCTGTTTCACAGTAATTTCACCTAGGGATTATTGCCATATTTTGGGAAGAAGAATACCATTTGTTAATTACATTTATACAGCTATAAACATTAAGAAAAATACTTGGGTTTTTTAAATTTTTTAATTAAATTGTCAGAGAATACTGCCTTAGCAGGTCAGAAATAAGCACAATTCAATCACTGTTAGAAAAACCAACACCAGTTGCTCAATGTAATGGATGTAACATTGCAACTGGGCTACCTAATGAACTGTACAGCATAAAAACATAATCAGTTTTCACCCTTAGAATGTTTTGCAGAATAAACTCCTAAACACACAATCTCAAAATGTTCCCTGCATTTTGGAAAAATAGATTTGGATTTGACCAGTCCCGGGTCATATGGACAACACTGAACTGAATATCACACTGGTCGTGATAGATGCGCAGATGCTCTCTATAAATGGGACAAAATACCATCACCACATTGCGATTGTGGGGCTGAAAAACAAACTATCTAACACACAGTGACAAGAGCGTCAAAACAGAGCCTATAATGGAGATTTCGCTGATTTCCTGACTGCAACGAAGGAAGTAAAAAAATTATATTTGCAGCTTAGATGTACGTTTGCAATCTTCCTGTTAAAAGAGTTCAGATTTTATATTCTGTGCTTTGTATTTTAGCCCCGTGCTGCTTTTTACTGAAATATGAATAAATAAATAAATAAAAATAAATAAATAAATAAATAAGCAAGCTCCTAAACAGACTAGGACAGTCAGAGGTTATAGATGCAATTGATTTGTAAATTAAGAACTATTTGATGCTGGCAGACAGGTGTTAATGGAGGGACTTTAAGATAGTTGGAGAGTTGGAGGTGGCAAAGTATCTTTTGCTAAAGGCAGGGGGGGTTAACAAAACAATGAAGCCCCTTTGTGTTGTAAAAACAGCTGCAACCACAAAGAAGGGGACGGACATTTTCACACCTCTTAGGAACAGTGTCCTTTATTATTCAGCTGGTGACCAGAGTGTATAGCACAGTGCCCTCTCAGGCCGTCTACATTTTCATAAGCAATGCCCCATCATTGCTTTATGGCAGTTTTATTCCTAATTTAACTGAGCTGGGAAGCAGGCAGGCACGTACAGTGAATTGGATCTGCTTTTTGGCGGTCAACTTGTTCAGACTCAAAAGTTACTCTGTTTGTCAAGGTTTTTTAGATTATAAAATGGAAGTGTGGATGGAATTGGGGGGTGACATTTTAACTCCCATTTGCAACAGCTAGCATGCCGGTAATGTGGACTTTGGGAATGTTAATACAAGCCAGGAAAAGAAACACACACAAAGGCATCATGAGAAGTCACACTGAAGAATAACACTATGTACTTTTCCAAGTAGTTTCTTGTGCTTAATGGGACTCCCTCATAGCTACATGTATCGAGGGCTACAGTCCTAAAAGCTATAATTCATCTCTAAGATGTATTCAAAATCATTTCAGTCTTAGCTGATTAAAACAAGAATAAAGATAAGCAGTTCTCAGTAGGAGGAAAAAACCCTGCAATTCTTTATGCATTTTCACAAATCTTAGTCTTTATCTTCAAACTATGTTAGCTTATTTCAATTATTTAATACTGGTATGACATATTAAAACAGACAGGGTAAAGAGGAAAGGAGTATCCATTACAATTAAACAAATCAAGTTTTAAATAAGGTTCCATCTTCCTATTCACACAGATTATTTCTTAGGAACTGTATCCATTATTATTCCAACTTTTCCCCTATTTAAACAGCAGTAATGTCAAAAGAAAACTACCATAAACACGCTGGAAACCTCCCAAAACTCAAAAAAAAATGCAAATTGATATTGGCTTTCTAAGAAATTATGAGTTGCAGGGCAAAACTGGGATTATTCTGAGTGACTAAGTAATTTCACTCTGCTCTCCACTGTATTTACTCTTTGAGATAAAAGGAAATTACTTCATAGAAGGCATATCTTCTAGCCTATGACAATAAAACTGAAAGTTAAAGAGTATAAATGTAAATATTTTTCTAAGGAAAATCAACACTGAAAATTGCAAAATCTCTAATCCAGCTCACAAACATTCCTCAGGAGGATTTTTAGTAGGTTAGCTTACCGTTGATCTGAACTTATAAATGCCTGCACTCAAAATACAAAAATTCTGTTTTTTGAACTAGTTCCTTACAAGTGTTCTAAACAAGCCAACGCTATGGAATCAACGTAGACAGACGATGTGCCAACAGTATCTAGAAAAGTTTGCTACTACTTTCTCCTACTCTCAGGTGTTGCCAATTTATATAAAAGTACCTGATATACTGAAATAACCATTCATACTACAAAAAAAAGGAAGGTTAGTATTGTGTAGCGTTTAAGGTGCCAGGCTAGAAATTAGGAGACCATGAGTTCTAGTCCTGCTTTAAGCCCAAAGCCAGCTGGATGACCTTGGGTCAGTCCCTATCTCTCAGCCTTGGGAAACCATTTCTGAAAAACCTTGCCAAGAAAACTTCCGGGACTTGTCTAGGAAATTTCTAAGTTTCAACACTGACTTGGAAGACACACACACTACCAAAAAGCTACAATAGAAGGTATGTTTGAACTGAAGTGACCATAACATGCAAGCGTAAACAACTTTGGTATGTTGATTATGTCGTATCAAATATGGTAATTCACCTACTGTGCAACTGATTTTCAAATCAGAGCTGAAAAGGTGATCCCACATACTTTGCGTCTAGCAAAATTAATTTGCACCAATGCATTAGTGGTCTACGTTCAGAAAATAGCTGCCTCTGAACCCCCATTTCTGCATTATTCTTTTATCAGAATAAAGAGCTATAATGAACATGTTCCGCGAAAACTTCCTATCAAAGACATTTATTTTTTTGCTATTTACTGTTTTGTATAAATTGGGGTAACAGCTCTTTTATTTCACAAGGAAATACAGGAATTTTCTTCATTTAAAATTATATACATGTTCTTCACCTCCGCAAGCAAAATATAATGGTTATGTTTAAAAATTCATTTACATTTACATTTTGGCATCTGGGCCCTAAACATACTAAATGGAGTAAATGTCATCGACTCTCAATAGTTTTTTTCTTTCTAACAGGACAAGAGAAAAGGGATAACATATTTTCTTACTAATGTAGAAAGATGAAGGAGGAAAAAAAACACCTCCTTCCCTTACTTCCTGTACTGAAAGGTACAACCAATCAGCTGGCACCTCTCATCACCCACAAGGAAGTCCTATCTAATAGACGCAGCACTATTGGTCTGGGATGAAACTTCTTTTACGTGCCCTTAAATAACCCTCCCTGCTTTCTCGGTGGTAGATTTTCTTAGGAGAAAAAAAAGAATCACACAGAAAAAAATCCACACACCAGCCAACAAGTACCTCCTAACATCCACGCTTTTCCTTTTTCCAGATTTTCTACTGCAGCTGTGGAAAAACAAAACAAAACCCCAAAGAGGCTTCTCCCCACCCCAAGCCAGCCCCCAGGATTAAAACAAAAGCTGAAATTTAAAAGCCAATATTCACTCACCAGATCCTCAAAACTTCTTCGGTGTTCCTTTCCCTGCCAATCCAAGCGCCTCGGGATCAACTAGCAAAGAAGAGGGGAATCAGTTGGCTCACCTTGAAATACTGGGTGAAGTGGAAGGTCAAACAACTCGCTCCCCCCCCCCCCATTAAGCCTTTTGCTAATCCATGATATGCACGGAGGTTGCACTTACCCATTGGATGCAGCTGCGCTTTCTTAAACTATGGTTTAGTCCATAAGCTGCAACATGCCAAGCTAGGAACTGCAGCTCACAAAGGAAGGGTCCTACGGCCGCACCATCAAAACCAAACCACATTTGGGCTTAGTTCAGAAATGGGAATGTCTCCCCAGGAGCACCTGCGCCTGACTTCTGAATGGGGTACTCCCTATCCAAAGCAGACATCTAGGAACCATTTCTGGACACACACACAAACACACCCACACACACACTCCCCAAAGGCTGAATTTGCACTTCCTGTGTCAGGCAAATGTGGTCTTCTATTCATATGGAGCTAGTCCCTTGTCAACCCCTGCGAGGACCAACACAAAGGCTGTCCCAACCAACCAACTCTGATTAAAAGAAAAGAAAAGCGGGGTGGGGTTTTTTTCCCTCTATCCCCTTGCTGCCTACCCCCCCCCCCAACCCATGCCACAGTAGAAATGAGCAGGGTCTCGGTCCAGAAAATCTAGAAAAAAAAATATCCAGAAAGCGGAACAGGTCCAATGCTTTGGATGAAGCCCATCAGGCAAAAACCTTGGAAAACCCGCTTTACTGAGTTGTCTAGCTATCAAACTCACGCGTGTGTGCCTGTTTGCATGGGTGCATCTTGTATAGATGGAGAGAAAGAGAGATGCACAAACATTTTATAAAGGGAGAAAGTGAAAAGAAAAAAAAAAGAGAAAGGAAAAAGGAGACCCTTCCCTGGATGGGGACCCTTCCCACTAGGAATAAAACCTTGAGTTTCAGGGGTCCCGCAGCAGGATGGCTCCCAAGGGGCTCTCCCATTAGCTTTAGCCCAGGGNGCCTTCGCCCTCCGCCGCCGCCGCGCCGCCGGCCCCATGGAGCTGCGCCGGCCGCGGGACGGCCCTCCGCCCGGCCCTCCCACCGGCCAAGGGAGGAAGCGGCGGCGGCGTCGCCGCGAGGGAGGGAGGGAGAGAGAAGCCGGGCGAGGGGAGCGGCGGGGCGGACGAGACCCGGCAGCCCCGGGGAGCCTCCGGCCGCGCGGGGGCGACGAGCCGGCCTGGCGGGCGGGCGAGCGAGCCTGACGGACGGGCTGGCGGGCGGGCGGGCAGGCCGCTCTCGGAAGAGGCGGGGAAAGAGGGCCGCGGCCTGCGCCCGAGCGACGCCCGGCCTTGCCCTGCCCAGCCCTGCCCTGCCGCGGCCTGAAGGGGAGGGACGCCCGAGGGTGGCGGCCTCCCTCCCTCCCACAACAGCCCGGTGAGGTAGGCCGGGGCAGGAGGAAGGCTGGGGCGGCCTGGGACCCGCCCCCGTTATGCCTCCCCCTTAGGATGGTATATTTGGGGGGGGGGGGTAAATTCAATTTTATTTTTTATTTTTTTTATTATAATCCCCTTCGGATTTAGCCCTCCGCAGGAGGCCTTAGGCTGCCCCATCTGCAGGTGCTGTGGGCCAAGAGAGTGTGAAGTATTCGGTATACTGTACGTGTAAAAACATCATATATGTATAAACACACACACACACAGAGACATACATACACACAAGAATATATATGAGAATTAATTATACTAAAAATCCGACTCTTGGGTGTAGTCATAATAAAAAGCAAATAAAAGCCGAGCACCAAGAGGAATAAAATTTTTAAAAATTTTTAAAAAGATTTAATGAGCCAAGCTTTCGTCAGAACCATCTGACATCATCACATACATACATACATACATACACACACACACATATACATACATACATATACAACACACACACATACACATATCTTGCATATATCCACACACGTGTATACACACACATGTTGTATATACACACATACATATAGATAGGTATATAGTTATGGATATCTCCCACTGGACTGCAGCAGCATAGAAGTGCTAGTAAGTAAGTAAATGAATAAATGAATGAACAAACAAACAAATAGATAAATAAATACACACATTCATACAGATAGGGATTTAGTTATGGATATCTCCCACTGGATTGCAGCAGCATAGAAGTGCTAGTAAGTAAGTAAATGAATGAACGAACAAATAAATAGATAAATATGTTGTACATACACACATACATATAGATAGGGATATAGTTATGGATATCTCCCACTGGACTGCAGCAGCATAGAAGTGCTAGTAAGTAAGTAAATGAATAAATGAATGAACAAATAGATAAATAAATACACACATACATAGAGATAGAGATATAGTTATGGATATCTCCCACTGGACTACAGCAGCATAGAAGTGCTAGTAAGTAAGTAAATGAATGAACAAGCAAACAGATAGATAAATATGTTGTACATACACACATACATATAGATAGGGATATAGTTATCTCCCACTGGAATGTGGCAGCATAGTGCTAGTAAATCAATCACACAAATAATAAATAAATAACAGCATGGAGTTACTGGGAGTTGGAGGCATATAAGTGTACCAATAAAGCAGAATATTTGTAGTTCAAGGTTGAAATGTGGGGTCCTTGATGCTCTCTGAGCTTGGTTGTTTTCTTGTAGACGTTTCATTAACCAACTGGGGAACATCATCAGTACTAGAAAGGAGTGGGGTTTGCTCTCTGCTTATATACAATATAAACAATCTACTACTGATGATGTTACCTAGTTTGAGTAATGAAACATCTGTAAGAAAATAACCAAGCTCAGAGAACACGAAGGACCCTGCGTATAAATGTAATAAATAAAAATACACATACTGTATTTCTCTGGGTGCATATGCACATCTTAAATTTATTTACTAGGGGTTCTATGCTACTCCAATCCAGAAAAGTGGGGAGGGGGAGATAATTATTATCCTGCCTTTTTATATATAAATCAAGGTGGTGAACATGCCAAATACACCTGTCTTCTGTTTTCCCCACAATAACAACCAAAGCCCTGTGAGGTGGGTTGGATTGGAAAAAGTATACATGAAGATGCATCTCTGTGTATTCTGCATATATTCTGTATACATCTCAAAGTTTGTGTACTACCATACAGACACCCAAAATATTATATGAACAAGGAACCTGCCTGGTATTTGGATACACACTCTTTAGAAAATCTCCAAGCAGTTGCCCGGTGTAGGCAGCTGTAAAATGTCCCAGAAAAAAAGCAGAAGCAAATCATTCCATTTTGCTGCCCAAATACTTTTGAGAATTATCACCCTCAAGTAGAGATCAACAAAGTTTTTGTTTACTTTTCCCGGGGCTACACCAAATGGATGTTGCTATGTGTGAAATTATAGATAATTGGGGCACTGTTCTTGTTTTTTTGCTTTTGATAGGCACCCAAGAAGAATCCCCTGTGTTCCTGTGGTCCTTTCTGTAAAAACGGTGGAAGACTCTCCAATCTCTGTGTTAAGGTTAGTAACTTTCTGGCCATAACTCTGATTGCTTGTATCGGCCTTCCTAAACCTGATAGGAATCACAACCCCATGGGCCAATTTTACTTTATTGTAAATCTGAAATACAATTCTCTCCTCCCCCACCACATCTCCTTTACAGCCCAAGAAACTAGGCCTCTTCCCCTGCCAGTTATCCATCTCTAGGCTACTGTAAGAGATGACAGCTATGCTATCTCTTTTCTGATTATTCCCTTGGCTGTATCTCTTCGCTTTGTCTTCCAAGGCCATTCCTACACACCATTACAAAGGGGAATTGAGATTTAGAAACTAGGTAAGGCCCCTTCTGAGCCTCTTGCCCCTCCCGTTGTCTAGCTGTGGGCTACGCTGTCTCTTATCTGACCATTCCTCTGCCTGTGCCTCTTGTCCTAGTGTCCCAAGGTCTTTCCCATAGCTCTAGGTTGAGAACCAGATAGGAATCACAACCAGATCAGCTAATTCTGCTTCATTGTTAAAGCTACGTTGGCAGAATCTTGCTGGTTGGTTCCCGTAGATCTAGGTTGGTTCTCTCCTTGAGAGCCAACCTAGATCTAATGGAACCGACCACAAAGATTCTATCAACGTAGCTTTACAATAAAGTAGAACTAAGGAGAAATTTCCTGACAGCGAGAACAATTGATTGCCTCCAGAAATTGTGGGTGCTCCATCGCTGGAGGTTTTGAAGAAGAGATCGGACAGTGCCCATCCCATCCATCTACCCATCCCATCCATTCGGGCAGGATGAGTGTGCTCTGTGTTCTGTCAGCTAAGGAGTGTGACTGTCCAGACCCAGAAGGAGAGTCTTTTCTGCCATGGCATCCACCCTCTGGAATGTTCTCCCTCTAGAGATCACATTGGCTCCATCCTTGTTGGGCTTCCATAAGGCCCTGAACCCGTGGCTCTCTAAGCAAGCCTGGGTCCCACATATGGGATGAAACCCATTGCTCAGCTATGTTGAATGTCAGAATGTAGCTTTATGATCTTTTTTCCAGCTGTTCTCCTTTTTAATTTTTTTTCTATATAAATCAGAATAGAACTAGAAGGGACCTTGGAGGACATTATTATTATGTTTTTATTGTTTTTAATAGAGTAAGTTGTCCAGAGTCAGACGTGCGAGATGGACAGTTGTATAAGCCCTTTAAAATAAATAAATAAATAAATAAGAAAGTATATCTTTGGGGAGAAATAGTAAGGGAACATTGGTTATCTGCCATGACATAATAAGGTACAATTTCTTTTCAAAATATTTTGAGTCTTTGGCTGTTGGGACTAAACTATTAGAAACATTTTGTCAATGTGTATAAGCAAATAAACAGCAGTTACTTTCTTTCAACTCCTGAAGTAGTTGCTCTGGATAAATTATCTTTTTATTTTAGAAAGAGAGGGGTGGTGGTGGGGAAATATTCATTGTTTGAATTTCGTGACATTTTGTATTGGGGGGGAGATAATCCTAAAAAGCTTATAATTTATAGTAGCAGAAAGAGGCTAAAAGTTACATGTTTAATTGAAATATACACTATCAATGGCCTATAATGCGCTTCTGTACAAGAAAAGCCTCTGATGCTACCAATTTGTTTTGCATTATTTATTTATTACATTTATAGGTTGCCCATCTCACTATCAACTCTGGGCGGCATTGGTCTAAGAAGCCAATTTATAGCCATTTTTTAATCAAGGGGGAAAGAAATTTATATGGATGAATAATGTATAAATGATTACTCTTTTGGGGTGTCAAATGAATAGTGGGTTACTAACTGAAAACAAAAGGCATGGAGACTTGTAGAGCATCCATGTTCTGTGAAAGTTCTTTTGAGCAAGGTTTTCTTTTCAAAAATGTTGGTTGGGAAAGTTATAACTATCGTTCATGCTGTTCCTTTCAGATTTTTTTTTAAATACAATTAATAAAGCTAAAATAGATGATACGCTTGGAAAATAGCAATTTTAAGGCAGTGTTTTTCAACCTTGGCAATGTTGAGCTGTACTGACTGGGAAATTCTGGGAATTAAAAGTCCACACAAATTAAAGTTGCGAAGGTTGAGAAACATTGCCTTCAGGTAAACTCTGTTCTATTAAATATCAAAAAGTCCCTCTTTTAGGGAGCTGGGCGGTTCAGAAACATGAAAAATAAAATAAGTAAATAAAAATATATAGCAAGGTCATTATTCTCTCAGAAGATGGCAGCACTAAGCCAACCTTGGCTGATCTTGAAAGTTAAAGAAGGTCAGCCCCCATTAATAGTTGGATGGTACATTTTGACTAACTGGGAAATCCTAGAACTGTAGGCTAGGCAGAAATATATATATTTTTGGGGGGAAGAAACAGTGACAAATTGCTTTTGTAACACTGCCCAGAAAACTGCATAAATGCAGTCATTTAGGAACCGAGTCTGACTAGTCTAGAGTATCTTCAAGGTCATTATTTAAATTACAGACTTTTAACGTTTATATGTGTTGGGGCAGTTTAAGTGTCAGTATGCATGTAAGCCATACTGAAGTCGTAAGGATACCTTAATTGACACGTGTAGAATATGGCTTTGTTTTTGAAATGACCATCGTTTCCGGAGATTATGCCTTCACTTGTGTTAAGAAACAAGCAGTGCAACTTCTCCACCCTCATAAGGAAGTATTTAAGGAGTGGCCAGGAGAAGAACTGACTCAGCCTGTGACACACTAATTATTTTATTTTGCTGCCTTCCTAATCTTTTCTCATCTACAACTGATTAGGTAGCTTAACCTTGCCTTCCTCCAAGCTTTGTTAACCTAATAAAGAGTTAAATTCCCAAAGCAGCATACCATGGGCTATTTTCCAAAATGCATTAAATAAATCCTGGTTTGGCATCCCATATTAACTATATCCCCCCAGCTAATTCTGTCTCTCTGCTGCACGTCTCTCTGGTGGTACATAGTTTTCTGAAACAGCTGTTTACGTGCTGACATATATCCTTAAAATGCAGTACAGTACTGTACATTAAAAGAAGCCTAATTTCCTGAACCGTGTGTGTTCTTTTATTTATTTTTTCATTACCTAACTTAAATATTTTAAATATAACATTAGGGGTAGGAATAATTTTATAGAATACAGGTAGTCCTTGACTTACAACAGTTCAGTTAGTGGCTGTTTGAAGTTACAATAGCCCTGAAAAATATGATTTATGACTGTATTTCACCCTTATGACTGTTGTAGCATCTCCATGGTCACATGACCAAAATTTGGACGCTTGGCAACTGACTCATATTTATGACAATTGTAGTATCCCCTGGTCATGTGATCACCCTCTGACAAACAAAGTCAACGGGGAAGCCTGATTCACTTAACAACTGTGGCAAGAAAAGTCATAACATGGGACAAAATTCACTTAACAACTGTCTAACTGAGCCACAGAAATTTTGGGCTCAATCGTGGTCATAAATCGAGGACTATGTACTTATAAATCCCTGTTGGATACAAAATGTAGATTTTTACGGGGGCTACATTTGGTGAGCTACTGAGCCTTTTATGTGACTGGGCCTCCTAGCAGATGTGTTAATAAACCCCCCCCCCCCATTAGGGTGGGTTTACATAGCTTAACAAATCTCACGGTTATGCTAATTGCAAAGGGCCTTGAGTTCAAATTCTTGTGGGGCTTGCACCTCTCTGCCCGATGAATGCCAATAAATCGGTAGCCAGATGTGCAGTGCCTCCTATTGGTCAGTAGAAATTATTAACGTTCCCAAAGTGTGCTGCGTACAGTATTTAGAGTCAGCTATAAAACTTTGATAGCTTTTGCTTTTATTTGTCTACTGTCTCTAATCTGATGCCTGTAGACAAAATAAGAGATTGGTGATTCCTCTCTTGAAGAGGTCTTTGGCGCTCTCTGAACTTGGTTGTTTTCTTGAAGACATTTCGCTAACCAAACTAGGTAACGTCATCCGTGGCATTATGGCAGGGAGTGGGGTTTGCTCTCAGTTTACATTCTATAGCTTGTCTTGTCAGTACTGGTGAGGATGATTTTGGTGGTTCTTTAGTTGGGCTGTTTGCACTGAGCTTGTTTGGCAATTCCTTGATTGAGGTATTGTGTACTTCTTGATGATTGGACTGGTGTATAATAATAATAATAGTAATAGTAATAATAATAATAATAGTAGTAGTAGTAGTAATAATAATAATAATAATAATAATAATAATAATAATAATTCAAACAGACAAGCACCTGCAACATAACACCCCGGACTTAACAATTGTTGATAAGAAAGACAAAAAAGTCTGGATAGTGGACGTGCCTGGAGACAGCAGAATAGACGAGAAAGAACTGGAGAAGATAACAAAATACAAAGACCTACAAATAGAAATAGAAAGACTGTGGCAAAGGCAAGCAAGGGTAGTACCAATAGTCATAGGCGCCTTGGGTGCAATCCCAAAACAACTGGAGCACCACTTGAACATTGGCATTGAGAAATTTGCCATCAGTCAATTGCAAAAGGCGGCCTTACTAGGAACCGCTTCCATCCTGCGACGATATCTGTAATACCATCAAACATCCACATCTGCCTATCCCAGGTCCTTGGGAAGGACTCGATAGGTAGACAAAAATGCCAAATCCAGTCTGAACATCTGGCTGACTGTGCGATGATCCATCATCATCATAATAATAACAACAACAACAACAACATCCACATCTGCCTATCCCAGGTCCTTGGTAAGGACTCGATAGGTAGACAAAATGCCAAATCCAGTCTGAACATCTGGCTGACTTTGCAATGATCCATAATAATAATAATAATAATAATAATAATAATAGTAATAGTAATAGTAATAGTAGTAGTAGTAGTAGTAGTAGTAGTAATAATAATAGTAATAATAAAGTTGAAAGGGACTTGGAGGTCATTTTTTCCTGCATTATTGGGTAGGGGGGTAGTGATTTATTTCACACACTGCTCTATTTTGTGTATAAAACTACGATCCAGCAAATCTCTTTATAAAGTACTTGCATGTGTGTCTTGAGTTGTACCATTGAACAATTTTTGTTGTTGTAAGAGCTTTGCCACCTCTTCTGTTAATTTGTTCTTTGCTGATCCCTAACCCTCTCCCAGAATTTCAAAAGCACCATCCTGCCTTGTAAATATAGTTATCCTTGCTTGTTTTGTAAAATGAGGAACTCTAGAAGTCGTGGAAAAATGTTGTGTGCTTCAGATTCAATATCATTGATCTCTCTGTCAATCTGCATCCCTCAAATATTTCCTCTAGGTGGCGTGCCATAATTAAAATTGCAATAAAGTTGATCTTTGTCTTTCTCTGCATGATTTCAAATATCTATTGCCAATGGAGCCTATGAAATATTAATAAATTACTCTAAGTAAAATAGTTAATTGGTAAAAGAATGCATATACTCTGTCCCAAACCAAACCAAACCAAAAGATTGGGAGACTGACACAAGTCTGGTATCAACTCCAGTATTTTTCCCTTTATGTATAATTTGTTCCACATTTATTCATTATTTCACGTTTAATTCATCAGATCAGTAGAGATTTCTAGTAGAATATTAGTTTTTATTTTTAAAAAATTCTATGATAAAGCAGTAAATTAGTAATATAACAAATAGCATGAGAAACAGTAAGATACAAATATAAACGTTGTATTCTAATCTAATGCTTACATACTGTTAATCAAAAACATATAAAATATACTTTTTAAATATAATTATATTAAGTCCTCCCTCTTTTGAAGCTTCTTTTTGGTTTTATCTCAAGCTCTTTTTCTTGAATTGTCACTTATTGGGGATAATGATTTACTTTTTTAGGTGATTTTTATATACCTTCTTGATGATAATAGATAAACCCGATCAAGCAATGAGCTTTTGAGTGATTTGGTATACAGAAAAGTTCTCATGCTTCTTTTTCTGTATTCACGGTCTTCAAATCATCAAGAAATCCACCAATCTTCCATAGCAATTCATTATAAAACAAAGTAATACAGCACCTGGAATTCAGTTTTCTGCAAGACGTTCAGTAGAGAATTTTGAAATTGGATTGAGTTCAGGAGTCTGGCAGCACATTTTCCAACTAATATATTTCATTGAAAAACATAAATTTTGAGCTGAAGCTCAGTTCATCAGATTTATGATCTTTAGGAGGAGAGAGAAAGCTACGGTAGGTGTGTTATGTAGATGCAGCTTGCATAAGAGAGAGAGAGACTACAACTATCTCATCAGTTGTGATGTGTTAAAATGTGTTCATGTGTTTATTGAGAACTTCTGACATAGCCTAAACATTTTGATGTATGGGAGCTCAATAATTTCTCACTCAAACGATGCAGTTGAAGTCCTACTTTTCCAAAGCAATCTCCTTATTGCTTTGTCCTAGATGGGTTGAAACACTCTGATATTATCTGGTCTTTGAGTCCTGATGTCAAGCGTTAGTTCTTTTGTGCAAAGTTTGTCCTGTGCAAATTCCAGGCAGGGAGCAGGTGTTAGTAATAATAACAATAACAATAACAATAATAATAATAAAGTTGGAAGGGACCTTGGAGGTCATCGAGTCCAACCCCCTGCTCAGGCAGGAAACCCTACACCATTTCGGACAAATGGTTGTCCAGTCTCTTCTTAAAAACTTCTAGTGTTGGAGCATTCACTGCTTCTGGAGGCAGGTTGTTCCACTGGTTAATTGTTCTCACTGTCAGGAAGTTTCTCCTTAGTTCTAGGTTGCTTCTCTCCTTGATCAGTTTCCATCCGTTGCTTCTTGTCCTGCCTTCAGGCACTTTGGAGAATAGCTTGACTCCCTCTTCTTTGGGGCAGCCCCTGAGATACTGGAACACTGCTATCATGTCCCCCCTCGTCCTTCTCTTCCTTAAATTAGACATACCCAGTTCCAGCAACCGTTCTTCATATGTCCTAGCCTCCAGTCCCCTAATCATCTTTGTTGCTCTTCTCTGTACTCTTTCTAGAGCTTCAACATCTTTTTTACATCGTGGTGAATGCTTCATTTCAATGGAGTAAATGTATCTTGCAGAAGTATATGGCGTTCTGGAGATATATGTACAGTATACATATGTGTCCAAGGATTACATTCTAAGCCTTTTCCTTCAGCCCTTCAAAGTCAATGGAAATTTGGCTATATCCGCACCTGAAACTGGGAAGCATCTGGTCAAACCTTATAAAATGATTCTCTCTAACTCGGGCTTTCCCAACCTTGACAACTTTTAAGATGTTTGGATTTCAACTCCCAGAATTCTCCAGCCAAGCTGGGGAATTCTGGGAATTGAAGTCCATGCATCTTAAATTGACAAGGTTTGGAAACCCAGGTCTAATCTGATAACTTCTGATTCCTGGTTCAGGAATGGCATCTGCAGGCATCTGCTGATTGCTGTTGCTTCTTGCCCCTGTAAGATGGCTAAGAGAGATACCTTCATCAAACTTAATTTAGTGAGATTCTTACTCTAAACCAAAACAAATAAGTGTTCAGTATTAACATCTACTATCATCAGTAGCAAATGTAAGTTGAGTTGCAGAAATAAGGAGACTTGCCCACACATCATCATTCCATCTGCTGTATTCATTTTATTATTACTCTTATGGCTCTCTCTTTTGATTCAGCTCTCTGTTTTGTCTTTACTCCATCTTCAAAACAATTTTTAGACAGTGGAACCATAGGGAATTGAAGCCCTGATAGAAACACTTTTCTGATAGAAATGTGCTAATTGCACAAGTTAAAAAGAAAATGATTCTATCACACCGGAAATCCAAAATGAAAAGTAAATAAGACAGTTGGTAAAAAAATGATTATTTTTATCCATTGAGTCAGTTTTGTTTTCATATCCTTCTTTCTTTAGGCATTTGGCTAGACACTTATAGAAACAAGACTTCAGGGCTGTGTAAATATTTTATCCTTATAGCAATCTATAGCCACGTTTAATGCTATACACATTTAATCCATCAAGCCAAACTCACTCATGACTTTGACTTAAGGCTAAGTTAAATTTGGCATAAAAGGAGCTTTCAGCTCAGTCCTAAGTCATGGCTAATTTAACAGTGATTTCTTGAATATGCCAAAACTGGCTGGTTTTACTGAAAACTAGACCATAAACCTTGATTTCCAAACAACGGTAGCTGGGAGTTCACTTCAAACTAATGGTATGGCTTCCTAATTCCCATTAGGATGGTATGATGTTGCAAAAATGTTTTAGTTTCAAGGTTGCTTTCTGACTTTCAGAATAAAAAAAAAGTAGCTTCCTTTTGTTTATTTTTAACCTTAACTATGACGGATCTTCTTTCAGTACACAAGTCTGCTGCCATCAAAACTACACGGGTGGTTGAGTGTCTATGAAGATTCTCGGTCATCCAGCTCATAGTTGTATCAAAAGTGGTTTTTATTTTTGAAAAAGGAACTGATTTTTTGAGGAAGAAGATGTTTTGCTTCTTATCCTGAAGCTCCATCAGTTGTACACTGATGAATAGGATGTTAGGAAGCGAAAAGATTTCTTCCTCAAAAAAAAAATCACTCCAGTTGCCTTTTCAAAAATAAAAAACCACTTTCGATAGGTGATTTATTAGGGCTTATTGTTGTGGCTTTTTGTGGCATAATGCTGAAATATAACTGGTGTAACCAGGGCTTTTTTTCTCATAGAACGCCCAGAACGGAGTTCCGGCACCTTTTTGTGATGGAACCTTGTAGGGTAGGCAAGGCGGGTTGTAAGACGTGTGTGAGTTCCCGCACCTTTTTTTTTTTTTTTTTTTTTTAGAAAAAAAGCACTGGGTGTAACTACTTAAATTCTTGTTTCTAGAGATGTCAGATGTTAAAATCCATTTCTGAGAGTGAAACTGTACTTAAATGATTCTACCTTTGAAAAGTTAGAAAGTTCCATTGTTCTAACTGGAGCCAATTACAGGAAGATTCTATCAATGGTCTTATCACAACTTCACTGAACACCTTGCTGTTCCTGGGCATAATTTAAAGGGCTAGTTGTGACCTAAATAATTCCTTGGAGGATTGTATTCTCCTTCCCCAAGTCTGTTCTGGACTTAGCCTATGGAGGAAGCCCCCACTTCCCTTTTTTGACCCATAAGAGATATTTTGCATGGAAATTCTAGAATGGACTGTTTTGGTGACTGCTTCCCTGAAGTATGCAAACTGCAGCCTATGTAAAAGCACTTTTTGGGGTCTTGGGATCTTCTTAGATGGTGCTAAATTTTTGATTGAATTGTACATGGACTGTTTCGTTTTTCTTTCAGTATTTGATATTGATATACAAAACCGTGCACGGACATTGCTTTTATTTCAAACCTTTGATCTAGGAGTAATATCAGCACGTGGTTTTGTATATCTCCATTCTACACCACGCTTTTCTTTTCTCTCTCTCTTGTAGGATAGCATGCTTCACTTATGTGAATCTTACAACATTCCATTCCATATGAAGGTCTTGATTGTACCTTACAGCATGCGTGTCCCATTGTTCCTTGTGCGATGCAATCTCTTCAAAATTGCAGCTCCCCCCCCTTTTTTTTTTCCTTTTTAATTTTTACAAACTCTACAGTCTTCTTCTTCTTCAGGTTTATGACTGCACTTCTGATTCATTTTAAAATCGTTTTCTGTTCATGTAAAATGAACACAGCCCTCTTGATTGAATGGTGACAATGGTGGATCAAGTAAACCTTTAACTTCCCAAGTTTGGAATTCAGATCCTCCTCAGAAATCCGTTTTGTTCCTGTGTGCACACGGCATTTTTCTGATTAAACTATGCCTCTTGTTTTTCTGTTCTGATCCAGTAACATTTTTAGATGCCAAAATGTAGCGCTGCTTGCTGTTCCCCTACGAATGCTGAAGCTCTTGATTATATGACTTAAAATGACAGCGTACGTCAACCTGCCGTAGCTATCTGAAAGACTGGGAATAAACACTTCTCCAGACATGCAAAAATCATGTACGTAGAAACTGAAAGCCTCAAATAAGAGAGGCAGTATATGCCAGGCCAGTTATCCTCAAACAGATAAATAAATTGTGGCTCCCTCTGCATTAGCTGTTGGGAGAAATGCATTCATGTTCCTTACCGTCAGTTTAATTGTGTACTGTTTTTGGACTAATTAGGACCATGGCACGATCTGAGGTCAGAAATGGAACAAATGTTTTTTGGGGTTTTTTGAGTCTGACCCATCCACTTCTCCCCCCCCTTTTAAAATGCCATCTGCCATTACTGTGACAGCGCATTTTGCTCCCCCCCCCCGGCTTTACTCTAATAACTAGAATATAGGCAAGGTAATAGAGCTATTTCCTTCCCCCAGGAAAAAAAAAATACAAACCTAAAACTGCTTCCATTCTGCTTCTTCTCCTTACCCTTTTCCAGAAGCTCGCAATTTAAAAAGAAAATTGCGCGGAAGGAACAAAACAATGTTTTATTTTAAAATCATAATGGTACTAACTCAGCTCCCCATTTTATCATGCAAGCAGCTGCAGAAGCTTTCTCTTCCAAATGGGTGATGTAAGAGCTTCTTTGTCAGCCAAAGCTGTAATGAATAAAAACCTGAGATCCTAAATCCCAGCAATATTTGAAGAAGCCTGTAAGGATTCTGGTAGAAGAGACAGAGCCGTTGAATTCAAGCTTGTAGGCTTGAAATGAAAACAAAGATATTCAAATTCTGTTTCTGCAACTTGCTAGACCTTTTTTAATTTTTCCTTCAGATGGGAGGAATGGATGTGTTGAAGCATCAAACCCCCAATACTGGGCCTTCAACCTTTCCATTGCATGTATAAGAATATTTCCTATTCCAGGGCTTTTCAACCTTTTCATCCATTGTACCACTTTTAGGATACGGCAACATCCGAGTACCACCAGTCGCCTAGCAAGGTGTCAAAAACTTGATGACCAAAAAAAAAAAAAAGGAAAAAAGTGATAAAGTACAGGTAGTCCTCGACCTACAACAGTTCGCTTAGTGACTGTTCGAAGTTACAATGGCACTGAAAAAAGTGCCCCCAAGCCACAGCCAAGCAAGACACCTGCCTGCCCGCCCGGCGGCGGCGCTCTTCCTCCTGTCCAAGGTTTTCATTGTTGTGAGCATTTCTGTTGAGGATTGGCAGCGGGGGTGGACTGGGGGGTGTTTGGTTTTTATTCCCCCCGTCTGCTGGGTGGTTGCAGCAGGTTTTGGTCACTTCACATGACTCTGGGACACTGTGACCGTCATAAATATGAATCAGTTGCCAAGCATCTGAATGTAAATCACAAGACCCTGGAGATGCTGCAACATTCCAGCTGATCGGCGCTTCTTCTGGGCTCAGCAGAAGTGCCAGGATCAGTGCCGAGCTCCAGCTGGAGCCTGGCACTGATCCTGGCGCTTCCACTGAGCCCTGCAGCTCCAGCCGTCTCTCGCTCAGGCTTGTGCGGTGCTGCCACCGGTTCAGCTCATTCCCCTCCCCCGCTACCACTTTTCTAGGATGGTCGCATACCACCTGCCAGGTGCCAATGTACCACAGGTGGTACCCGTACCACTGGTTGAAAAGCCCTGTCCTATTCTGCACTTTTGCACCTAAAATATTTCATTTCATGTGGGTAGTTAGAGATAGATCCATTTTGAATTCAGGATGTGTATAAGTCTAAGTTCCAGTATTTTTAAATCTGTGTAATAATGACTAGCGAGTTCCAGTTTGATGTAGACTCAGGAAACTGTGAGTTCTAGTCCCACTTTGGGCCTGAAGCCTGTTCCCGTTTCTCAGCCCTAAGAATCAGGCAAGGACAAACCACTAACAAAATCTTGCCATAAAACTGCAGGAGCTAGTCCAGGCAGCCATCAGGAGTCAACACAGACTGGAAAGCGAGCATACACCCATATGCCTAGTTAGATGAAGTTCAGCAGAAGGGGAGCTAAAAACAGAAGGACCAATAGAAATTTAGCTAGTATCTGTGGCTCTTTGCCTTCTTAAGTGATTTCCATCTCAGTTTGTTATACACTATGCACCATCGGCTGTTTTTCTCTTCCTTCTCCAATATTCTTCCTTTTATGCTATCTCTTTTAAATAGGTAAGTTTGCTGGCAGTTTGCTTTTTACTGTTCTGGAGCTTTTTTCCTATTAAATAGTAAGTTAAATCACACAAGAAATAAGTGACCAAAACTACTTTTCGTGATCAGCAAATTCCAAATATTTTTTTACCCTTGTTATACCCCTGTATGACAAAAGGTACTATTAACGTGTGCATATAATGTTTGAAAATTTTCTCCTCTCTGCACAGAAAACAGAACATTAGGAAAAAGGATTCCTGATATTCTCAACATCCTATTTTTCTTTATTCAGGAGAAGATTACGGCGGGATTACTCTTGATTTCTTTGGGGATATTTTGTACTTCAGAACAAGTGCTGAGCCAGTATTTTAAACCCACTGGAAAAATATTCATAAGGAATGGATGTTTTTTCATGATTACTGTATAATCTGTTGCTTGAAATTGTACATACTGTATTGCTTATGGGGTCCTAGTCTTGCTACTTCACATTTGTGAAATCTTCAGTGAATCCCATGCTCTTGGTGTACTTCGTAGATGACTCAGTTTAATATATTTCTAAGTATGTTTCTTATTCAGTCAGTCACATGCTGGACTGATATAAATATGCCTGATTGTTTTGAAGATTAGTGATGGGAAATTAGAAGCTTATGCAAGGACTTTTTAACAGGTTTATATATTAAGATTTTCCTATTCCATAGAAATCATAGAAACAGCCTTCTATCTGCAGTATCTTTTAAAACATTGCTCTGTCATTCAAGAAAGATGGGGATATTTGAACACAGGCCAGATTCATTTTTTACTCCTCTTTAACTTCCACGTGTAGTATTTTTTTCTTCCTCAAGAAGAAATTGCATATTTATAAATCAAACCAAAACTAAATAATCAATCCACCCGCTGCCTTATTATATTTTAGCCTTTCTCTGAGTTATGGCAGCTGATAAATAAAGAAAATTGAACTCTCGTCGTTTAATCTGCCTTTTCAAATGCAAAGATGCTTCTTAAATATATTGCCTATTGTTTAACCTTTAAAACCAAAGCCTTTTTCTTAACTTTATAGGCAACGGTTAATCAAAAGCTAAATAAAGAAGTTACTATGGCTGTATAATTAGCAATGCTTACAATCTTCCCTACTCAATAATATATTGATTAAGGAGAATAGTAGTCTGTTACTGAATAGCATGAGACAAGTATGAAGTATCATTATATCTACAAAGGGCTTGGGCTTTATTTTTATGCTTTGCCTCTTGAAACAAGGCAGTTGCTTAAAGAGTAGCAGGATAAAAGAATAATGAACAAATCAGTTCCTCGGGCTTATAAATTACATCTTCAACCCAAGGCATACTGTGCTATTTTCAAGCAGTGGGCTACGAAAGAGCTTCGGTTCTGTAGGACTTCTACATAACAGGTAGTCCTTGACTTACAACGGTTCATTTAGTGATCATTCAAAGTTACAACGGCACTGGAAAAAAAAACTGAAGGATGACTGTTTTTGACACGATCGTTGCAGCAGCCCCGTTGGTCACGTGATCAAAATTCAGACGCTTGGCAACTGACTCATACTTAAGATGATTGCAGTGTCCCTTGGTCACGTGATCCGCTTTTGTGACCTTCTGACAAGCAAAGTCAATGGGGGAAGCCAGATTTACTTAACAGCCGTGTTGCTAACTTAACAACTGCAGTGATTCACTTCACAACTGTGGCAAGAAAAGTCATAAAACGAGACAAAACTCACTTAACAAAGTGACTTATGATCGTTTTTTAACAGTTACAGCCTTCGCAGCAACCCCGTGATCATGTGATCAAAATTCAGACGCTTGGGAACTGGTTCATCACTTATGACCGTTGCAAGGTCCTCGGGTCACGTGATTCCCTTTTGCGACTTTCTGACAAGCAATGTCAATGGGGGAGCCAGATTCACTTAACAACCAAGTTGCTAACTTATCAGCTGCAGTGATTCACTTAACAACTGTGATAGTCGTAAAAAGGGGCAAAACCCGCTTAACAAATGTCTCAGTTAACAACAGAAATTTTGGGCTCGGTTGTGGTTGTAAGTTAAGAACTACCTGTAGATGTCTTCAAGTAGACGTTCAAACAAAATAGGAGAGAACATCAAGCCCTGAGACAAATTATGAGCTTCTGGCTCAACTTTTCCCAGCCTGCCCATACCATATATCTAAGAGAAGTCAGGAGGACCAGTGAAACCCAGTACCTACCCTGCCCCATTGCCTCCTTCTTCTTGTGCCATATCCGTTATCGGACGTTGGCGATCATGTTGGCGATCCTGTTTTTATCAGCAGCCGCACGAAAAAGTGCTGCTGAGTTTTGTCCAAACCAATCCCTTAGATTTTGAAGCCACAATGTTCTTCTTCTGCCTGGACCTCGTTGGCCTTCCATCTTTCCCTGGAGGATTAAATGGAGCATGCTGTATTTTTCTGGGTGTCGCATCACATGTCCGAAATATTCTAATTTTCGTTTTTTTTAATTGTTTTGATGATTTCCCTTGCCTTTCCCAGGTGGTTTATCACCTCCTCATTTCTGATTGCCTCCTTAATGGCACTGAATAACTTATTTCCTGGGTATTTGATCTTGAAGCAAGTGTCTTACCGCACAGGGGCTTCAAAATCTTCATCAACAGATAACAGCTTTGGAAAAACACGATATTTATTTTTTATTTATTAAATTGTTATGCCCTATAAGTGACTCTGGAGGGCTGAGCAGAGAAATCACTGTCACCATTTTTTTATTCACACTGCCCGATGCTCCGTTATAGTAGATTGTTGAATAACATAGAGTAATGGCTGCTATACTACACCCCATTCATTAGAAGCCTAAGAGGGCCTCCTATTGAATACACATTCGTATGATTACATAATGAAGCAGCCAAAGGAAAAAGTGAAAAATTAACAGCGATTTGCAGGCAGAGCATTGGCAGTACATAAGCACAATAACACCAAGGAGTGCCATGCAAATTGGAAAAAAAAAGTGGTTTTGTTATGAAGTAGACGGACCCAAAATACGCAAACATCTGCTCTTAACGCAGAGTCTAAATTGTTCCAAACATTATAATTTTCCGAATTTAAAAAGTTGGCCGTCGCAAGCAATAGCGTTTATCAATATCCTTTTTTTAAAAAAAAATCTGCCCCGCTTGTCATTTATTCAGCAGCATTCAAAATGGTAAGTCTTATGGCCATCGAAAACGCTGGTGTTGGGGGGAAGGGGAGGGGTAGATTATCTATTGCTTTTTTAGAGGCAGCTGCTGCCCACTCAGAAACAGATGGCAGGAATGTTCTGAATAAATCTGATCATTTAGCGTTTAAAAAAAAGAGAGGTAAGCGCATGCTTAAGCATAGCATGCTATTTTATGCATGCCACTGATCTAATGGGTTGCTCATCCTATATGTTCATTCGCAGGGCTGTTGATGCCAGGGAGGGCCCATCTTGGAAATCAGCTTTTATCAACTGTCTTTTAGATGTGTTGAATTCTAGTTCTGTTATGTCCAAAATTCTTTGCCCGTGTTATCATTGTTTCTTTAACTTGTTCCTCTTCCATCTTTAAACTTAACATATATTTATAAAGTTTCTTAATCAATTTTTCATCTGATGTCAGTAGTATCTGGCCAAATTCTGTGTTCTGTATAAAATCCAGATGTTTTAACATCTTTTTTTTGTATCTCGTTTGGATTTGCAGAGATGGCCACCATGGTGGGTCAATACTCTGTTCTTCTAATTCTTGTCTGTGTTTTAATTTTCCTTCATTATTCAAAGTGTCTTTATAGGTCACAATTGACTATGAATTCCAGTTCTTATCACCTCCAGCTTTGTAGCCACTGAGCTTTTTGCTAGTTTGAGTTTTTCACTGTCCCATTCCCTCTGCTTTGTAAAATGATTTGCTACACATCTTTTTAAAAAGTGTTTAAAGCATTTATGAATATTCTTAAAGGCCATTAGTTTGATCAGCTATAGGTGTAGCATCAGTGAGACATATAATACAAGAAAACCAGCCATAGCTAAAATTAACCTGTTCTATTTGCCATATAAACATTCTGTTTTCCTTTTTCCTGTATTCATTACAACTGTTGTCGGGTAGCCGTGAGTAAAGTTTTTACATCATTTTAGTGCGTGTCAGAATGACCTGGAAATCCCAAGATTTCAAATAATGTGCTGGAAAGCGCAATATAGTGGCTATCTGGAATTATGAGCTGGATTTTAAATATTTGCAATAGTAATGATACAATGTTTGCATTTAGACCAAAATCAGTAGATCTAAATGTAGTATGTTTAGTGGGTCACCTTAAGAATGGCACAGCCTTACTGTATCATGTTAAGATGAATTTGATTTTGGCTTTCTGTGACATGCTGATCCAGCCAACTGTTATTTATTATAGACACTGTCAAGCAAGCATATGCGTTTCTGGTTTAAATCTATAATCAACCAAATATTTGAAACTGTTAAGAAAACAAAGCAACTTTCTTATGAACTTTGAAATTGTGTTTGAATAGCAAGACAGGAAACAAGACTGGAAGAGTAGAGATCTTGAGTGGCTGAAACACAGTTTGTATAGATCTTTTTATTCTTTTTCAGAATTCAGTGTTCAGAATGATCTATAGGCCTGCCCATAAAACTCTTGCCTACATTTATTTAAGATAGTGTTTCTCAATCTTGGTAACTTGAAGAAATGTGGACTTCAAGTTCCAGAATTCCCAGCTGAGGGAATTACTTGAGGAATTCCGAGAACTGAGGTCCACATCTTGAAGTTACCAAGATTGAGAAGCACGAATTTAAAATCTTGGCTTTCATTGTACTTTTACAAATATACTGTTGTGGATTCCTTAGGCTTCCTCACTTAACTTGCAGATAATCCTTTCCAAATAAAAATGAATGATTTCCGTCTGGAGGATACAAAGCTGCCTGATGGTGGCTTCCTTAGAGACCACCAGGTTCCACAGCTCACCTGTTAAAGCTCTTTTTAACCTTCAAAACAAGGCCTGACACTGACTTTCCCTACAAGACTGCCTCCTGATAGCAATAGTGCTTAGACTTACCCCTCCCCAGTGCTTTACAGCCCTCTCTGAGTGGTTTAGAGTCAGCCTATTGCCCCCAACAACCTGGGCCCTCATTTTACCAATCTGTAAAGCAGGGGTAGTCAACCTTGGCTCTTTTATGACTCGTGGACTTCAACTCCCAGAATTCCTGAGCCAGCTATGCTGGGAGTTGAAGTCCACGAGTCATAAAAGAGCCAAGGTTGACTACCCCTGCTGTAAAGGGTGGAAGGCTGAGTCAACTTCAAGCCTGTCAGGATTGAACTCCAGGCTGCGGGCACTTTGCCTGCAATACTGCATTCTAACCACTGCATCACCAGGAGTCTCAAAGATTGCCTTTTAGTATCGCCATATTTTTTGTGAATGCCGAAATCATCACGGCAACTATTTTTGTGAACGAGCTATCAACTCCCTCCGCCCCATACAAGAGCAATTACTAGAACACCCACAGCCATTTCAAACCATTGAACCAAGAATTGTGAGGGCTTCTCCGCATATATATACTGCAATCTCTTCTTTCTCTCCTGCTCCTCAGTTTACAGGAAAATGCTACTGGTTGACAATAGCTTGTACCGAAATTCAGATCTGTGATAGTGATGGAGCAAATGAATAGCCAGGCTCAGAGCAGGGTAGCTGGGAAACCATGTTTTGCCAAGATATTAAACACAATTTGGGCCCCTTATAATAATAATAAAGTTGGGATTTTGGAAGTCATCTAGTCCAACCCCCTGCTCAGGCAGGAGACCCTACATACCATTTCGGACAAGCGGCTGTCCAATCTCTTCTTAAAAACTTCCAGTGTTGGAGCATTCACTGCTTCTGGAGGCAGGTTGTTCCACTGGTTAATTGTTCTGACTGTCAGGAAGTTTCTCCTTAGTTCTAGGTTGCTTCTTTCCTTGATCAGTTTCCACCCATTGCTTCTCGTCCTGCCTTCAGGCGCCTTGGAGAATAGCTTGACTCCCTCTTCTTTGTGGCAGCCCCTGATATTGGAACACTGCTATCATGTCCCCCCTCGTCCTTCTCATCGTTAAACTAGACATACCCAATTCCAGCAGCCGTTCCTTATATGCTTTAGCCTCCAGTCCCCTAATCATCTTTGTTGCTCTTCTCTGCACTTTCTAGAGTCTCAACATCTTTTTTACATTGTGGTGACCAAAACTGGATGCAGTATTCCAAGTGTGGCCTTACCAAGGCCTTGTAAAGTGGTATTCATACTTCACGTGATCATCTTCTTTTTAAAGAAAACGCAGAACCAAAGATCAAATAACATTAAATGTAATCCCATATTGGCTTTCCTGCACAAGGGACCGGAAGAGAACCTCAAAGGCAGAAAATATATCTATAACATAACGCAGCCCAAAATCATGCATCTTTTGAGGAGACATTTTATTAAGATAAATCCAGCAAAATTCCTAACAGTGGGTATATTCAGTCAAACCTGCCCTTCTCTTTTTTAAAAGTTTTTTTTTTGTATTTCATTTAAAAACATGATTACATATTTTAATATTATTCTCCAAAATGTGACAAAATAAAACTACATTTGGGATACAACAAGTTTCCAGCTTCTTAAGATTTTTCATGAAAATATCTCACCTTCTTTATAAAAGCAAGTCACAGAACCACCGGAATGTCTGACGCAATTGTGGTTTTTGTGTGTGTATTTTTTTTTTTTTTTAGACCTCCCCACGTTAAGAAACCATACAACATGTAACAAGGGTAAAATTAAAATCTGAATTCCGTATGACTGACACACAAAGGGATTATATACTGATAGAAGTCAATAGCTACCACCACTGATTCTTTCTGGGTACCATACAAACTATGACAATCACAAAATTTTAAAAACAATAAATTTTTTTTGTTGTTGTTGTCGTTGGTTGGTTGGTTTTGAAGTCCAAGTAACCGAGATGAAGATGTTCCATGATTAAATTCATGCTAAAAAAACCTGCATTTATAAAATAGTTGATAAAAATATTCCTCTCTTAACAATACAGTATGGAGGTACGAATACCAAATGATGGAAATGAAGAGGGCTAAATCTGTTACTCGGACTTGGCTTCCTTGTCATCAGATACTTCAGCAGCTGGTGCCTGTTAGTATTGGAGAGAAACAGAAATTGAATTAGGCTAGGAAGAGAATCCATTGCAGAGGATGCTGGGCGTAACCGTAGCTCAGTCCCATAAACCATGAATTCTGCACAGTTTACCAACTTCCATTCTTGCACACAACAGCAGACTCCCAGCTTTGGCTCATTTGCTAACTCTAGCGCCCAACCATATTTTTTTTCCTAACTCTGAACTCCTATGGCACAGTGCCCATCGGTCTGTAAGGAAGCCGTCTGAAAGCACGGGATGGTACAGCTTCCGTGTGTGGCTAGGCTACCCTCTCCCGTATACACAGAAGGCAGCTGCTGAATTTAAAGAAAAAAGACACCCCTTTTAAAAACACACTGTGCCCAATAGGAACCTGCATATCTACATAATATTGCTGGCAGTTTGGGTAAAATAAAAAAACAAATAATGTGCTACACAGAAGAACAGAGAGAGAAAGAGAGAGAGAGAAATATCTGCATGTTGGTTGAGGAAAAAAAAGAAAACAGACAAATAAATGAACTAAAATGGCCCGGTTTCTGGCCCTGGAGACTCATTTTTCCCTGCGGTGTAGGCCTTTCCTTTCTCCTGAACTGCTTCTCCTAAATAACTATTATCTCTCTCTCTCTCTCTCTCTCTCTCTCTCTCTCTCTCTCTGTGTGTGTGTGTGTGTGTGTGTGTGCCAGCCCCCTCCATGCTTGTTTTAGGGAGAAGCTAAGCTAAAAACGAGATGTAAAAGTTAAACGCCAGGTTTCCTTAACCACTGCGTGGTTCACTGCAGTGATCTGCTTAACAACCATATCGAAAAGGTCGTAAAATTTGAGCATGGCTCACTTAGCAACGGTCTTGTTTTAGCAATGGAAATTCTAGTCTCAATTGTGGTTGTTAAGTCAAGGACTATGTATATAAGGATTGGATACAAAGCAGAAACCGTTGAGTGGAGTTTCCCGATTCCCTATGTCAGGGGTCCTCACACTTGGCCACTTTTAAGACTTGTGGACTTCAACTCCCAGAATTCCCCAGCCAGCCAGCCATGGCTGGCTGGGGACTTCTGGGAGTTGAAGTCCACAAGTCTTAAAAGTGGCCAAGTTTGAGGACCCCTGCCCTATGTATTTGGAAAAGATTCTCGGGACGGTGGGATATATCGTACCTCGTTAGTTTTGGTATCTCCATTCTCAGAGTGGTTTTCTTCTTTAGCATCTTCTTGTTTAGTTTCATCTTTCCCTTTGGCTCCCTTTTTCCCTTTTGTTGTTACTTTTTTGTCTTCTTTCTTATCATTCCCTCCTTTTTCTTTCTGTTAGAGGGAATCACACGCACACATAGAGAATAAAGTCTCACTTGGTCACCATTCCTTTTTCCGTGGCCAGCCTCAAAACACCACTGCCTAAATCTGGCACTCAAATATAAGATGAGTATCTTTATTTGTTGAGGGTAAAGCAATACAGTTAGTCCTTGTTTAGCGAGTGCCTCATTTAGCAACCGTTCACAGTTACTACTGATGAAAAAGTAACCTTTTTTTTGACAAATCCTTGTATTTATAACCTTTTCAGGATGCGTATTATCTTTAATATTTTTTTTCTTTAAAAAAAGGGTATTGGCAATCTCATCCTGAGAGGTATGGATACTACTGAAAAATCACCATCTCAAATAATGAAGTGCATACTACTGATTGAAGAAATCTTTTATCTGTGCTTTCAGCACGATTATCATATTTGGATGCCACGCAGGGGGAATTGTTAATGCAATTAAAAAGGCTGATAAAAACAAAATGCATCCAAATTGTATAGAAGTTTTCTGTGCCAGGATTCCCTGCTTCTTTCTCTGAATATATCTTTTTGATTGGATAAAGAAAGGCTTATTTATTTTTCTTAGCTAGCCCAATACAAAACAAAATAGATAAAATGTTGAGGTAATGCCTGGCCTGACTTTAACTCATTTCCATTGTACATTGTAACCTGTGAAGAATGGCCATTTGGAAACATTGTCAAAGCTGAGTTTCCAGGATACATTGCACGTTGCAAGTAATAATGTACACATATAAACCTAAGGAGGGAACATGCCAACTGCAAGACTAAATTTATTTTCTATGAATTAGCTAGGATCTCTTTTTTTGTATATATTTTATTAATTTTTGTAGGGTTAGGGTTAAGGTTGGTGGTTTTTAAAGTAACATTCTTAATATTTAGCAAACAGCATATTGTCTGGGTTCATGTATTTAAAAAACAGTAAGAGTTAATTTCTATATTATCATAATCAGTATGTTAGTTAATCGCTCAATAGTCTTCTTACTAGTATATATTCAATGTTACATAGTACACATCATGTTCCTTTCTCTCTAACTGGCTTTTCTAGCCATTGGTAAAAATTGTCCCATGTTCTAAAGTACACTGAGTCTGCTTTCTCTTTTATCTTTAATGTCAATCTGTCCATTTCTGCACAATCTAAAATTTTCTTCATTAGTTCTTCTTCCATTGGTAAGTTTTCATTTGTCCAATATTGGGCAAATACAATTCTTGCTGCAGTTAATACATGTAAAATTAAATATACACAATCTTTCTCGTAGTTTCCTCCTATTATGCCTAAGCTGGAATCTTGATGTAACTTTCTCTCAGTTTCATCACCACCACCACCACCACCAGATTCATTAAAGTAAAATTTTCAAACTTTTATTTACAATCCAGCCCTTTCACTGAAGCTCTGGCCAAGCTCGAAGTCATACAAAATCCAGTCAATATAGCACAGGGCTAAAATCAAGTGCCCTTCTTAGTTACATTTCCATACGGTTTTCTCCTCCCTTTAACAAATTCACAGGAAAATCATGATTATAACTGAATAACAGAGTTGGAAGGTACCTTGGAGGTGTTCTGGTGAAACCCTGCTCAAGCAGGAGATCCTATGCCATTTCAGACAAATGATTGTCCAATCTCTTCCTGAAAACATCCAGTGTTGGGGCACCTACAACTTATGGAGGCAAATCGTTCCACTGAACAATTCTTCTCACTGTCAGGGAATTTCTTAGTTCTAGGTTGGATCGCTCCTTAGTTAGTCTCCATCCATTTCTTCTTGTCTTGCCTTCAGGTGCTTTGGAAAATAGATTGACCCCCTCTTCTTTGTGACAGCCCCTTAGATATTGGAACACTGCTATCATGTCACTCCTAGTCTTTTTTTTTTCAATATAGGTTCCTTGTTCTCCTCTCGCAGTAACTCTAAGCCTTTTATGACCCGTGGACTTCAACTCCCAGAATTCCTCAGCCAGCGTGCCTGGCTGAGGAATTCTGGGAGTTGAAGTCCACAAGTCATAAAAGGGCCAAGTTTGAAGACCCCTGCTCTAAGCTAAATTGAAAGTAACCCAGTCAAGCTAGCAGTAACCTTTAAAGATAGTGAATTAAAACTGTCCTTCCCCTCCTCTATCAATGAAGTTCTGCAGTTTAACCACTAAGTGTCATTCAATTACCTCCATTTTACTTGATGTCTTCTTTTCCATGGCTTATGTGAATGACAATCTGTCATCTTCAGATACAATCTGATCAGAGCAGAGTTTTTATTTGGCTCCCACAGATAAACAGTCTGGAAAACGACTGCCTTGCTTATCGTTTTAAGATGCCAAGCCTATCCCAGACTCAAACAGCCTTGGCACCATATTTTGGGTTACTAGGGATGCGTTCCCCTTCTAAAACCATCTGTCATGGTGGACAGCAAAGATTCTCAGGGGAAGGAATTTTCATTAAAAACTCCAGGGTTCGCTTACCCTCTTTCAAATCTGCACACCTAAGAGAACAACACAGTTGCTCATCCCTTTCCCCCCCCCTTTTTAGATACATCTTAGCTACTCAGTTCCTTGGCCATACAATTAAAACCATGCTCTCAAAGTAAGCAATGGACTAAATAAGACTGGAATCTCACACCCATATAATCAAAAGCGACTAATCCAACCTCTCCAAATATATTTCCCCCTTAGTAAAAGTAAATGTTATATTTTGTCGTTATCATCATCATCATCTATATCAGGAGTCCCCAACCCCCAGTCCGTGGACCAGTACCACGGCATGCCAGAAACTGGTCTGTGCAAACAAGCAAAGCCCCATCCGCGGGATGCAGGCAGTACACGAAACCACGCCCCCTCCGGTCCGCGGAAAAACCTCTCTCCACGGAACCGGTCCCTGGTGCCCAACAGGTTGGGGACCTCTGATCTATATCATGTCATCCATACACGCGCAAACAAAAGAAAAAGCAACTTTCTTTATGTCTATTCTAACATTGAGGCATTCTAAATTGAGGCATTCCGGACACACAAGCATGTCATTTATTTACCTTCGGTGCTGCCTTTTTCGGCTTTGGCTCTGGTTTGGGTGGAGCAGGCTTCTGCAAGAAAAGCACATAGATATGCTGTAAAATAAACACAGCATTCCTGTTTGTTCAACTTGCTGTAACAATCTCAAACCTCTCCGGTCCCTTTTAAAATGTCTGAAGTTTCTGGGCCTTAGAATCACAAAGGTGTAGCCTTAAAATCAAGCGACAGATGTATTTGATAAACCGCCAATGACTCTGGGAACGTTTATTCCAGTGCATAGGTTATTTGGGGGCATGATTTCTATTTTGGATCTGATTTTTTTTTTAAAAAAAATATTGCTTTTAGGTGTTGTAAGCTACCAAGATGGTATTTGAGATGGGTAGCTATAATCACTGCAACAATAATTTCCCCATTATAATTGGTGAAGTAAAATACACATGTATGATTACATAAAGAACAAGGATATAGATCAGTATTTCTTAACCATGGCAACTTCAAGTTCTATGGACTTCAATTCCCAGAATTCTTAGCTGGCTCAGAATTCTGGGAGATATGAAGTCCATCTATTTGGAACAGGGGTCTTCAAACTTGGCCCTTTTATGACTTGTGGACTTCAACTTCCAGAATTCCTCAGCCCGCCCTGCTGGCTGAGGAATTCTGGGAGTTGAAGTCCACAAATCCACAAGTCATAAAAGGGCCAAGTTTGAAGACCCCGATTTAGAAGCTGGCAAGTTTGGAAAATACTGAAGCCTTTAGCTCATGGTAAAGCAATAGTGTCATCTGTTTAGAATAAATATTATATTTAGACTTGTAAATAATTCACAGGAGACCACTTGAACGATACTTTGAAAGATCTATTGATTGTAACAGCTTTAATGTAATATGGATTTTCTTTTTAAAGAGGCATGTACTCACAGCAGATAGTCTAGCCGATCGTCTCTTTGGCTGCCGAAGACAAAAACAAATTACTAAAACCAAAAATCAGTTTTCTTAAAAATAGAATTCACAGAAATTCAAAACATACCTTAGGCAATCACACTGACTCAATTTAACGCAAAAATCCCATTACATTCATTAAGGTTTTCTTCCAAATAAATATGCACCGGATAGTTTTGCAAAAGTGAAATGTAATATTGAAGGAATGTCAAGACTGTGGGCTGGTTTGTAACTCTTACAGCACAATAAAACCATAGCTGACTGGAACCAAAACCAGCATCATGTCTACATACTCTCTTCTGACCTTTTTATTAATACAGTAAACTCTAGGGTCAGTTAAACTAGGATTGTCTTAAAACCGAACTGGGATATTCTTGCTTATCTGCTGACTACTTATCAGGATGTAGAACTTAGTGTGGTTAGCAATTTTCCAAAATGTTTGCTTTATTGTGGGTAAAAAAACCAAAAACAATACTGATGGACGACAGTATTTGTTATCTGCCCAATTAAGCACATTTTGCTGGACAGAAATGTAAGAATGAGCCACTTTGGTGCAATAATGAAAGCACCAAGACACCATGAGTTCTAGTCCCGCTTTAGGCCAAAGCCAACATTGTTAGAATCTTAACAGTGGGAAGGCAAGGGCCAACCACTTTCCAAACTGTTGCCAAGAAAACTGCAGGGAGTGTTCTGTGTAGTTGCCAGGAATCCAAAGTGATCTGAAGACAAACAAGAACAGAACTAACCATTTCCTGGGTTCCGTTGTATCTCCATTCTCCAATACTTACGTGGAGTTTATTTTAGCTTTTGACCAACTGTAGCTCTGTGTGACACTGAAATCTGGATTGAAAAATGATCTGATCCCAAAGTCTAACGTCATCCTGGCCCTTTCTCACACTAATCACAGCTTAAACAACCTAGATAGTTTTGACATCGGGGAAATGACCGTTTAAATTGAAAAGTAGAAGTCTCTCGTCTCCAGACCCAGAGATGAAAAAAAAAAAAGAGGAACGGAACCCATATTGGCTTGAGGTTGGCTGCAGCACATTCTCCAAGCAGAAAGACTGGTTTCTTGGTAACAATTAAACTGAGGCAGAATCCTAAGCCACATTGTGGTTTACAATCTGTGGCTCAAAGATTAATGTACTGAATGCAGCCAATTGTGGCTGATAGCATGACAATACTATGAAGGAAATGGGTGGAGGGGGACAACATTCTTACTAAGTGTTTTTCTCTTTTAAGCAAGTCCAACTGCACAGATTTTTTTTATTGCATGAAGAATTCTGCATGCCACTCCGCATATAAATTGTGTGTGCACTGATCAGTTTGCAAATTCTTGGCAAAGTCAATCTTCCAACATATCCTTGCCATGTAGATTTAAAATCCTACCACATGCTCGCATTGCATGTCAGCATGTTCAGCTCAGCTTTTCCAACTCCTTTGAAGACTCACTTCATCTTGACAACTGAATATGTGTGTGTGTGTGTATGAAAAGAAACTTACCTCCTCCTTTATTTCACCTTCAGCTGCAGCCTAGTTTAAAAAAGAAACAAGCACAATATGAACTACTTTTGTTCCAATGTGACTAACATAAACAGTCTAGTAAATAGGAGACAGTAGACATTTTTTAATATAAAACGTGAGGAAAGGCTTTATTGGGATCAATCAAAACTGTCTACAGATTTGGGGAGGCAAATGATAAAAAGAATTAACCGAGCGAGCAACTAGATTTACACATACAGGAGTGCAAGAAAACTTCAGTAGGAACTGATTAATTTCTCTCTGGACCTTTGTCAATTCTACATCAAGCCTTCTAACTTTCCCTGTACGTTTCTGCAAAAAAAAACAAAAATAAAAATCCCAATAAAATATAGCGTAGGACCCATTTTTTTTTTTTTAAAAAAAGAGAAACGGATCAGATTCTTCCGCCAACAGCTGCAATTTTTAATAGTCCGGAAGCTTTTTACACGCTTTGAAACTCTCTTCCAAACTCCCGGACTACACATCCCACAATGCCTCGGGCAGGTCCGTTTTTTTTTGTTGCTTGACGTCACCGCGACCCAAATTTAAAAAAACGGAGGAAAAAAAAAATTCCCGCCAAATTACCTGCAAAGAACAAGGTCGTTCGCAAACGACCTGCAAAGGGCGTGGAGCGTTTAAAAGCGTCTCGCTTAAGCTTCCACCATCACTACTACCACCCCGAGGAGGTGGGCACGTCGAGAAGCGAGTCTGCCCGGCAGGCTCGTTTGCTGCCTTACAATTGCACAAACCGAGACACCCCCCCCCCCATTTTTATTGCATGCTTTCTCCCCCCTCCTCCCCCCACGCTCCTTATGCAGCTGCACTTGCAAAAAAACGGGAACCCCGATGGGTAAATCCCAAGTAGCGGATTTGCAGAAGAATAAATAATAAAATAAAAAGAGGAGCAAAAGAAAGAGCGGAGGGGGGGAGAGAGAGGCCTCCTTGCTAAAGTTGCATCGATTTGGGGCTTGGGAAATCTCTTGCCACATTTCTCTCCCCCCCCTCCCCCCAAGTTCCACCACGGCGGGCAATGGCGAAGCTCTGCGCCCCCTGCCGGCTCCGGGTCGCCACTGCACCACCATCTGGTATGACAAGTAGGAGGAAGGGCCAGAGGGGGGGGGGGGGGAAGAGAAAAAATAAAAAATAAAAAGAACAAAGGCGATGGCAGGCGAGCCGGAGACCCCAATCGGGGGAAGCCTCGGCCCTTAAGCCGCGTCCAAACGCCCCTCCGACGGCCAAAGACAGCTGGGGGGGGCTCAGCAAGGCTTTTGCATTTGGTGAAGGAGGAGGAAGAGGAGGAGGTGGGGCGCCAGCCGAGCCTGCCTGCCTGCCTGCCTGCCTGCGGTCGGCAGCGGCACTATGGCTGTTTGCAATCCAGCATGGAGACGCACCGAGCAGGCTTCGTCTGGCAAACAAACCTCCCCCCCCCCCCCACCAAACTCCACTCTGCCCAGCTTTCGGCTGGTGGCGATCGCGGCGGCCCAGCGCCGCTTGCCCAGGACACAGCCAGCCGCCTCGGAAAACCGCTTCCACTAAACCGCACGCACGCACATACACACATACACAAGCACCAGCGCGCGCGCGCGCAAGTCAAGCCATCTTTTCTCTCCCGCCCCCCTTCCTCCCCGCGCGAAAAAAAGGGGCTTCTCCCGCGTCTCCCCTTCCTCGCTCCGTTGCCCCCACCACCATGTTTGTTTGCTTACCTTTCTTTTGGGCATAGTTGAGCCTTTTAACAGTTGGTTGCAAACCCCGAAACGAGATGCGGATTTTTTTTTTTTTTTGCAAAGGGGGAGGAGGAGGAGGGAAAGGCGGTCGCCCTCCCCTCGAAACAAATGCAAAAGATGAAGGAGGGGAGAAGAGAGAGAGAGAGAAAAAAAAAAATCAAAGCGCCGCGCGCGAAACAAACCCGCTCTTTTTTTTTTTTTAAGAAAAGGCCCGATTTTGGTTGGTCGGTTGGATTTTTTTTTAAAAAAAAACAAAACAAAAACAAAACAAAAAGTCTTTTTTTCTTTCTTTGCAAAACTGTACAAAAACAGCACGGGCGAATTGCAGCAGCAGCACAAAAAAAAAACAAAAAACCCCGCAACAACCCTGAATCTTTTTTGGAAAAAAAAAATAAAAATAATCCCCCTTCTTTATTGCAAACAGTAAAATACACCAACACTCAACCAAACTGCATGAATGGGAAGCGCGAGGAAAGTCCGGGCCGAGAATGACGCGCGCCTGAGCCAATAGAAAGCTCGGGCCGGACCTGGGCGAAGACGCCGATTGGTAGGATTCGGGCGAGAGGCGGAGCCGGACTCTTAGCGCGAGAGAGGCGCTCGCGCGCGCGTCGCCCGGCGCTCTTTGCCGTCTGCGCAGGCGAGCGGCCCTTAAAAGCGCTTCCTGACCCCCCCCCGCTTTCCCCCCCCTCCAAACGGGCAAGATGGCCCGGGGCTCCCAGGCCAGCCCCCCCCCTTTGTATGCCCCCCTCCTTTTCCCTGCCCCCCTCCCTTCTCTAGCTTGCAACACCCGCGTCGTCTCTCCTGGCGCCCAGCCGCTTGGGGGGCAACGAAAGGGGAAAGGACCCCGTGCAAACTCGGGCGCCCGCCACGGCCTCTTTGCAGCACCCCCTCTCCGTTTGCAAGAGGCGGAAAGTTCCCCCGAGGAAGGGGGCTTGGGCAAGGCCCGGCGGGCAAGCGCGCTTTCCTTGCACGGCTGCAACATGGCTGCCCTGGCGCCTTCCCTTGGCGAAGGCAGTGGCTGCGGAGGAGG
>NW_015387057.1:0-11390 GCF_001527695.2 Protobothrops mucrosquamatus | reverse complement strand
GGGACCCTGCGTTCCTTATTCTTTTATTCCTCGGTTTAATTTGAGGGCTCTTGCCACAAAAAAAGACCTTTCTTCTTTCTGAAAGGTCCCAGGGCGCTTTTAAAGGAAACCATGGGAAAGTTTGAAATAAAATCCACCTCGCTCAAGCACCGTTACCTTTCTACTTAAAAGCACTCGGAGGGGCTGTATTATTGTAGCCTGTCTGTCTGAAGCGATACAATTATGCATGCATCTTTAATCCGATAGCAACGTTTGTAAGCTCCTAACCGATTTGTGGATTGGGACTGATTCCCACCTTGGATGTTTGTTGCAGGCTTCCCTTTCAAGGAGAGCTACTCCCCCTTAGAGAACTTTCAGCAATAGGTGTGGATTAACACGTTATTGTTTCGAAATTGCCACCTTTTTAAGCACCTTTCATGCCTCTTCTAGGTAGATCTGATTAGGACCTCAATGCCGGACGGTTAAAAGAGTTACAAATAACCCACTTAATGACTTTGCAGACTTTCCATTGGAAAGATTGTATCTGACTTTATTTAGAATTGAAGATTCCTCCACCTGAAGATGTTTATTTTTTTCCCCCTAACAGTGAAAAAAAAAATATTTCTTTGGGAAAGAAAATATTTTTTTTATTGTTTGGGAAATATTTTCTTGCTTGGGAGAGAATTTTCTTCGGAAAGAAAATGGTTTGTAGTTTAGTTCTGATTTGCTTTGAGTTTTGATAAGAGTTGAAAATGTGACAGCACCTCTAGTAAAGGGTGTTCCTCACGTTTATGGAACCAGCTTTAAAAGGTACAAGGATAGTGTTTCTATGGAGTGGCAATGGATGCTCTCTATAGTAGAAATTTTAGAGCAGTGACTGCCCTCTACTTCGTTTTAAGAAGCAAATCTGGTGGTCTTTCCCTAGATTTTGTGCACTGGTGGTGCAAGGAATAAATTATTATTTTTTTTTACAAAATTTTATTTATAATACAATTAAAAAACATTGGATATAATGTGACATTCCAGTATATACATTCTTATCAAATTATTCCACATTTTACAATTGATTCTTCATCTCTAGATATACATGTAAGTTTTATATACAGTACTTATTCTAAAATAACATATATTTCTATCTTAACGCTAGTCTTTAATCCCAACCGTCCTCCTCAAATCCCTCCGGCGGTAAAATTTATCCCAGGTTTCGAAATAAATTGATCCACATTTGTCTTTCAATACCATTGTGAGCCTGTCCATTTCCGCACATGCTAATATTTTATATAGTGACTCTTCCTCTGTGGGGATTTCTTTGCTCTTCCATTTTTGCGCAAACGCAAGCCTGGCTGCAGTCAAGTTGTGTAACAGCAAATAGGTTGTTCCCTTATTGTATTTCTCTGTAGTTATTGCAAGGAATAAAGTTTTATGGCTGTGGATTCCATGCTTTGCTTCTTCATTTCAGGTCAGGCAAAAGTGTAAAGACCACCTTCCATAGAGACAGGAGCTGGGGGCACCACTCCGCCAACTCTATTTTACTTGGGGTTTCTTTATAGTTCATTGAATGGTGCCAATCCAAAAACAGCTAACTGATAGGAAAATCGCTTTCCCTACTCCAGGAAATGTAGACCTTTATGCTTACCTCTATGGAAGGTAAGAGATTTCTGATGTCCCGATAGACATCCAATTGACTTCAGCTAGATTTAAGTTGCAGGAATTGCTATTCTTAGTGTCTTTCCTTTCTGAGGGAAGGTCAGCAGAAATACAGGTATAAAATAATAGGAACTAATTGTTGGAAGAGGGAAAAAAAAACAACCTCTGATGACAATCACTGGTCTTTCATTCAAAGGGATGAGTTGCAAGTGAGCTGTCAAACCTGTCTGGTCTACTTCTCCAGATCTAACCATTTCTTCACTTCAAGCAGGTCAAAGTGAACAGAACACACCTTAGGGGCAGATACCTTCCATTCCCATTTTCGCACAATCTTGAATTAAAGCAAGAGTGGACAAACTGGCAATGAAACTATAGTGGATTTGGCCAGTTGAAATCCAGCTTCTTGCCTGCTGCGTACCCCAAGGTAGATGAGCTGGGCCATCGTAGAAAAAGAAAGAGACCTGGAGATTTTTGTAGATTGAACTAAATGGGTGGAACACCATGTACCTTCCTTGATTTTGGCAGTCTATTACAAAAAGTTAACTAGTATATTTTGAAAACCAGGAATTATGTCTTAGCAGCTGTGTAAATCCAGCTTTACTGATTTATGAAATTTAGTTTGAGGGGTCCTTGTTGCTCTCTAAGCTTGGCTGTTTTCTTGAAGATGTTTCATTACCCAAATTAGGTAACATCATCATTGCTACTAAAGAATGGGGCTGACTCTGATGATGTTACCTAATTTGGGTAATGTAATGCAGGGCTTTTCAACCAGTGGTATGGGTACCACCTGTGGTACATTGGCACCTGGCAGGTGGTACGCAAACATCCTAGAAAAGTGGTAGTGGAGAGGAATGAGCTGAACCGGTGGCAGCACCGCACAAGCCTGAGCGAGAGACGGCTGGAGCTGCAGGGCTGTCAGGGCTCAGCAGAAGCACCAGGATCAGTACCGCTTTCCAGCTGATCGGCGCTTCTTTGGGGCTGTCAGGGCTCAGCGGAAGCGCCAGGATCAGCGCCAGGCTCCAGCTGGAGCTTGGCGCTGATCCTGGCGCTTTTGCTGAGCCTTGAAGAAGCACCAATCATCTGGAAAGCAGCACTGATCCTGGCACTTCTGCTGAGCCCAGAAGAAGCGCCGATCAGCTGGAATGTTGCAGCATCTCCAGGGTCTTGTGATTTACATTCAGTGCCACTGTAATTTTGAACAGTCACTAAGCGAACTGTTATAAGTCGAGGACTACCTGTACTTTATCACTTTTTTCCTTTTTTTTTTTTTTTTGGTTATCAAGTTTTTGACACCTTGCTAGGCGACTGGTGGTACTCAGATGTTGCCATATCCTAAAAGTGGTACAATGGGTGAAAGACTAAATCTCTAGTCAATCAGTTGTTGCTCCTGGAACAAAATTGCTTGAAGTTGCATTGTACAATACAAGGAACTTAGGGAGTTTGCTTATATGTCACCAGCCTTAAAAAAATAAAAAAAGCAAGTTCCCTCTGAGTGCTTTGCCAAAACTAGTGTTGGTTTTACTATAGTTTATCTTTAAAGTACTCCCTCAGAACTATTAGTGGCTAAAATGCCCAGAGTTCATTTTAATCCAATTCATGGTTCTCACTGAAGCTTCACATCATCAGTATACAATTAAAATTGCAACATTGGCTAACTTTGAGGGATGATGCACCAAATTAATTTACAAGAAACTGGATGTACGCATTAAAGAGCCTGTAAGCCGGGATGCACCCCTATCTTACTTCTCTTTTGAGTTGGCCTTTCTTTAACATACTGGCTTTGCCTATTGCTGTACACCAGTGGTTCTCAACCTGTGGGTCGGGACCCCATTTGGGGTCGATCGACCATTTCATGGGGGTCGCCAAGCAAGGCTGTCCGCCATTTTTTTTGTCCGCCATTTTTTTTGTCTGCCATTTTTTTTTGTCTGCCATTTTTCCCCCCTTTTCCGGCGGGTGCCTTACCTCCCTTGGGCTGGGCCAGCTGGTGGTCGGCCTGCTCCGTCTCTGCCACTTGCCAGATACGCCTCGGCCGGCGCAGGGGGCGGAACCACGCATGTGCGGCGCTCCCGGGCAGGGAAAGTCCTCGACTTACGACCGGTTGGGTAGTCCTCGACTTACGACCGGTTTAGTCCTCGACGTACGACCAGTTTAGTCCTCGACTTAGGACCGGTTTAGTCCTCGACTTACGACCGGTTGGGGTCACGGCATTAAAAAGGTTGAGAACCACTGCTGTACACCTTTATTTTCAAGTTCTCCTGGAGCCTGTACATCAGCAGAAGTTGCCACCTGTCTATGGTAATATTTTTGAGTTTCTCCTAATATTTGTTCTGGAGATATAAACGCCAGCAGACCTGAAATCAATACATGCGGTGGGTAAAGCAGAACTGGGCTTGGACAAATATTTTTTTTCAATCAAAATAGATGAAGCAGCCAGTCTTTTGCCAAGATATGTTCTGAATTGTTTGTTATATGGGTGCTTGGCATGAGGTTTGCTTATTATGCTTGAAAGGTTAATGAGGTGATTATGAGTGTAATAGAAGTGATACAGTATGATCCTGAAAGGGGGGAAAGCTCTCTTTAAGGTGTTTGTAAGAAGCAACCCAATTAGGAATCCTGTTTAACGTTTTCTATTTTATGTTTAGAAATGTAAAGCAAAAGGTTGAGGTGTTTGTTTGTTTGTTTTTACTCTGTGGCACTGAAAAGAATTGAAATTCACTACTTTTTTCTTTCTGCGCTTCTCTAACTTTATTTGTTTTCCTTGCATTTCTGTTTTATGATAAGCTTGAATACAATGTTTTCATTTTGGAGTTATTTTACTACATATTGATACTTAGGTTTTTAAAACGGGCAAGGAAAGAAAAAGTAAGGAATTTGTTTTCTGCTTTCAAAAGAAGACTTTTAACAGTATTGGTCTAGCTTCCTTGTTTTTCTCTTCCTTCCTCATTCTTTTTTCCTATTACGTCATGTCTCATAGATGGCAAAACCTCGGGTAGAGACGCCCTTATTTTGTATTAATTGTTACAGAAGACACACTTAAGAGCCTTTTCAGAGGGTGAATAAGGTGTAAATGCTTCAACTAAACAATACATTACAAAGCACAGTAATGGAAGCATGGGAGTGGGGAAATACTTGCATATCCTCTGGTTTCATTCATCCTGTATGTTCATCAAAGTCCCGGCTACAAAATATCTCGCTTTAAAAAAAAAACAAATGCAGGCAGTGAATACCTTGCTCTTCATCACTTAACTGAGACACTTCGAACTGAACCGAAGCAGAACCAATTCAGCTGACCAAATTATCGTCTCCATGATAGAGCACCCTTGTTCTTCTTTGTTGTCACAAATGAGGATAGTGTGTGTTTAATGGCCCTCTCCAAACATTTGCAGCATAACAAATGATTTCAGGACCGGCCCTTTTGGTCACCTGTTATCTTGCAAAGCCAGTTCCTTCTCTGTTTGGAGGGTAAAAGAGGCTTTATTGAGCAAACCAGGCTGTTTCTAACTTCCCTGTGGGAGCCAGGTAGCAGCTGACAAAAAAATATATTTTTTTTTCCTTCCCAGCCAGGGCTGAACTTAGCCAGGGCTAAGATACTAGTGAATTTTCCCTGACTTTCCAGCTGCTTTTTGGTGGAAAGAGAAGAGCAGAGCGTTGGCTGGCTTAATGGAGAGGACAGTGAAGGAACCGGTATTGTTAAGAAGGGCATACAACAAGGGCATGTCACTTTGTAAAGGTGGGGTGTGTGTAAAAGGGATGGACATAGAGAGCCCTATGAAGCGACAGTGCTTGTCTATTGGTTGAAGTTGCCTTGGGGTCTGGCCCCACCCACTTTGCCTTTAGCTCCACCCATTCCCCCCCTCTGCTGCCCAAGAATATAGTCAGATTATTGTATGGCCTGTAAATATAATAGTAGTAGTAGTAGTAATAATAATAATAATAATAATAATAATAATAATAATAATAATAATAATAATAATAATAATAATAATAATAATAATAATAATAAAAAGTTGGAAGGGACCTTGGAGGTCATCTAGTCCAACCCCCTGCTCAGGCAGGAAACCCTATACTATTTCAGACAAATGGCTGTCCAGTCTCTTCTTAAAAACTTCCAGTGTTGGAGCATTCACCGCTTCTGGAGGCAGGTTGTTCCACTGGTTAATTGTTCTGTCAGAAAGTTTCTCCTTAGTTCTAGGTTGCTTCTCTCTTTGATTAGTTTCCATCCGTTGCTTCTTGTCCTGCCTTCAGGCGCATTGGAGAATAGCTTGACTCCCTCTTCTTTGGGGCAGCCCCTGAGATATTGGAAGACTGCTATCATGTCCCCCCTCGTCCTTCTCTTCGTTAAACTAGACATACCCAATTCCAGCAACCGTTCCTTATATGTTTTAGCTTCCAGTCCCCTAATCATCTTTGTTGCTCTTCTCTGTACTCTTTAGAGTCTCAACATCTTTTTTACATCGTGGTGACCAAAACTGGATGCAGTATTCCAAGTGTGGCCTTACCAAGGCATTGTAAAGTGGTATTAATACTTCACGTGAGCTTGATTCTATCCCTCTGTTAATGCAGCCCAGCACTGTGTTGGCCATCTTCTAATCAAATTAAACCCAGAAGCATCTCGACCAACTCTCATCGAACTGCCTTCTTGAGACAATGGAAGAAATATTGCACGCTGTTTATTTGCGGAAGTAAAAACACACTTGGGACGTGAGTCACATGGCTAGAGGGCCAGATTGCCTGTCAAACTCCCTCTCGTTTTTTCAGGTTTTCTTTCTTCCCTTTCCACTGCCCATAATAGGTCTGTGGCGACTGAGATAAAATATAAAATCCACCCACACTGCATAGAATTGTGCTTCCTTCCTGTGGGGTTTCATTATTTATCCGCAGTCTTTTCTAAGGTAGCAATTGAAGAGTCCTTGTTAATCCACATCTCAGTTGTTAAGTTGTTGCTCCACCAGTTGTCATGGCCACTATTTGCTGCTGTACATCCCAGAGGGCCTTCTTTAGAGCAAGGTGCTGTGGATCCAGATCAACGGGTGAAGCACCTATGCAGCTCCTGTTTTATTGCAAATGAGGTGTAAAGAAAGCTCTGGCGAATGGGCAGTTTAAAATTAAAAGTAAATGCATTTCAAAACTACGTAAATGAAAGTTTAAAAGTGGCTGGGTTTATGCATCACAAAAAACTAAGATGTAGTTTGTTCACTTTCAGCCTAGTAGGTTCTGCCATGCCTCTTAGTTGCAGGTTATTAATTAAACAGTTGGCTACTTGATGCGTAGACCCCCAGGCTTCCAATAGAAATAGCATTGACACATTTTATAGATAGCTGCATTTTTTTAATTTAAAAAAAAAATAGAACTAAGGTGGCTTGCACATCCCTTCCCTGCAAAGAATAGGAGGAGGAGCATTGTATATTGAATTTTGCATTTCTTGCTGGAACCAGTTAGTCTAGCCATGCTGTCTGGGGAATTCTGGGAGCTGAAGTCCACACATCTTTAGGCTGTCAAGGCTGAAAAACAGTGAGTCAGTCACTTTAATTTTCTTGAAAAGAAAACAGCTGTTCCAGCAGGGGTCTCTCTTTAGTCGCAAAGTATAGCAATGCTTCCTATACACTCAAATTTGAACACCAACACCCACCATTTTCAAATCCCAACTCCTTCAGATAGATATGGTCCTATTGAAAGTACTGAAAGTCTGTGACGTTTTGCAAAAAAAAAAAAAGAAGAAGAAGTTTGAAACTCAGGAAACCCTCTGCCCATCTAAGTGTCTCAGACTAGACGAGCTTTTTTATCTGTCCCGTCCATCCATTTTCTACATCTCTCTTCTCTCTTAAGTGACTATGATGGTCAAGAAAGGGTTCAACCAAGGCTAGCAAAAGCTTAAGAAGCCACGGATTCTTGGGCTTGGTACAGCAGGCTGCTAGCACATCCCTGGGGATGGTGCTAGCCATTCTTAAAAATCCCCACAAAGCCCTCTGTGTTTTATTTTTATTCCAGGGCTTCATTTACTTCATTATGTGTCATCAATTTATACTTGGCCCATGTCTCAGGGCAGCATATTTCCTCAGGGGAAGACCATACTATAAAGCACATTCACACCCAGTCCAGACCAGCAACATAAATAGACACATAACTGCTGGGGGGAAAAATACTTATTCAGCAGGTCCTACTACTCCCAGACTCATATCTTCCAAAAGACAGCCTGGGAGGCAGGATTGGGGAAAAGGGGCGCTGTTCCAAAAAGAAGGACCACCCTAGGGTCCTTGTTGCTCTCTGAGCTTGGTTGTTTTCTTGCAGACATTTCATTACCAAACTAGGTAACATCATCAGGGCACCCAAATTAGTTAATACCATCAGGGCATCAGCACTGATGATGTTACCTAGTTTGGTAATGAAATGTCTGCAAAAAAACAAACAAACCACCATTTCAGATGGCACCAAGGACCTCACAGTTCAATCCTGAGCTAGAAATATTCACTTCCATCAAGAAGGAGCACCAGCGGAGAAGACAGGTCCCATCATCTGGGTTCTGCCAGATGATGGGACCTGACACATGTCCATCTAGAAAAATGGGGAAAGAATGGGGTTATTATCACCACTACCAGGGCTTGACCCTATGTCCTACTTGCCTTTCTTTGTAGAATTCTTAACAATCCACTGAGATTGTAAGGTAGGCTATTTGTACCTGCCTACTGATACCTAAACTATGTTTTTTCCCCACCCTGTTTTCCAGCTTTATGGAATATCCTAAACCATTTAAACTTTAAGCATGACTTCAATTCTGGGAGTTGAAGTGCACAGATCTTAAAGTTGCCAAGGTTGAGAAACACTGTCCCAAACTACGAACACACAAACTGGATTTGCACAACGTATAATGGGGTTGGCTACTTTGTGTGTTATGCAAATGGAGCTGGTAGAGAAATAGATGGTTAGAAAGTTGTTTCCTTTTGTGGAAAGAAACAAAACCACAGGAAGTGAAGACATGTCTCCTGGGATTACAACACACCATTCTTGGTTACTTCAAATTGTTGATTGATCAAAAGGCTGAAGATCTAGAAAGGGAACAGATGATGCTTTAGTGCAGTGTTTCTCAACCTTAGCCACTTTAAGTTGTGTGCACTTCAACTCATGCTGGCTGAGGAATTCTGGGAGTTGAAGTCCACATATCTTAAAATGGCTAAGGTTGAGAAATATTGCCCTGTAGGTCTCCTGCAAAGGATACACTTGGGTGTAAGCAAGTAAGAAGCCATCACCTTGTAGAAAATGTGATTTGCTACATCTAAATCTGAACTCTGCAGATGCTTTAACTTTAACTTTAACTTTAATCACATTTATACCCCGCCCTTCTCCTAGTGGACTCAGGGCGGCTTACAGCCAGTTTAAAACAGAATAGCTAATACAATATACAAATTTAAAATGTGGTTAAAATGAAATATTAATATAGGCCTTTCTTTTTTTAAAAAAAGTTATTTAAAAACCAAATTTAAAATACCCCTTAGGCCAGTCCTGCCAGCTGAAATAGCCATGTCTTGAGGGCGCGGCGGAAGGAGGGGAGATCCGGAATCACCCGGATCTCTGGGGGTAGTTATGCTAGGTGGTTCAGCTAGGTTATGCTGAGATATTTAAAAAAAATAAATTTATATGCCACCCATCTCACTGTCCAAAGCAACTTAGTTAACCATTATTTGTACCACTAGCCAATTTGTTGGGTTCATACAACACAGTACAACCCACAATTGCTGTACATGCAACACTTTAAACCAAATTTAAACATCTCATTTGGATGTGCTAAGGTCTATGAACCAAAACTCTGGCTGAAATACATGCCTGACTGCCATCTTATGTGTGTACTTTGTTGGACAAGACACAGTTGATTTTACACAGACTCTGAACAAACTACAAAACAAACTACATTAGTTTGGTATGCTGACCCAGTCACTTTTAACTTAATCAACTAGGGGTAAAATGAATTATGGTTTAATGCAGAGTTTCTTAAAATGTGGTCCTAGGACCCTCAGGATCCCTTAAGACCCTCACAGACCACCTCAAAATCAAAATTACTTGCCAGGCTGTTGCAAATAATACAGTATTAAAATCCCTCCATACAATCATCACAAGTGGCAGCCCAATCGTTCCATTTTAATATTTAATATGGTAAATATTGATAAGTAGACCTCATGCAAACAAAAGCTCGTGGTGTTTGTGTTTGTGTGTGCGTGTGTGTTCCCCATCATCTTTAAAAGAAGGAGGCCAAAAGTTCAAGAAACACCGATTTAACCTAAAGCTCCAATTCAGCCAGTGCGTTTGAAGGGCTTTGATGAGGCAAAGCCACAATAAACAAGGTGGAAGTATATTTGGAGCATTTTGTAAAAGCTTGGCTTTATTTAAAAAAAAAAGAGGAAAAAAAAAAGGCAAAATCAAAAGGGGACCTCTTTACGCCCTTGACCCTTAGGGTTGCCAGGTGTCCACTATTTGAGTGGACATCCACTTTTTTCACATTATGTTCACTATTTTTTTTTTCACAAAATAGTGGACATTTTTTTTTATTCAAAAGCTTTATGATGAAAGGGTACGTAATCTAAAGCTGTACAGTCTACTTTTTTTACTACTTAACACCCCCCCTTGCTTGTCCGCTATTTTTTGGAAGCAGACCTGGCAACCCAATTGACCCTGGACCAAAGCAACCTGGAAACAAGGAGAAAATTCCTGAGAGTGTGAGAACAATTAACCAGTGGAACGACTGGCCTCCAGAAGCTACAGGGTGCTCCAACGCTGGAGGAGGCTTTTTGAGAAGAGACCGGACAACCGCTTGTCCGGAATAATTCTAGGCCTAGGGCTCTCCTCGCTCGAGCAGGGAGGCTGGACTAGACGACCTCCAAGCGCCCTTCCTACTTCGTCCTGTTCAATCCGGCTCCTTCCCCAGCCCGGTGTGAACGGGGATGCTAACGTTCCGGAAGATGGGAGTTGCAACCTGGAGCATCTCAAAAAGGCGGGGCAGCTGGCTTGGCTCCGGGCCCGGAAGGGGCCGGGGTGGGTGGGTGGGCTGGAGCAGAGGCGAAGCCAAGCCCCCCGGCCCACCGTCCGCCGTGTTGGCGGGCTTACTCCGGATCGTAGCCCCGGCTCTCTTTCGGGGGGCTTCCTCCGCCCCGCCTTTTGCACGGCGCGTTTGCAGACGTGCTCCGCCCGAATCTTCCGGGCTGGGCAGAGAGAGGGGCAGGGCGCGAAGCTCGGGTCTAAAAGCAGCGTTACCCGCGGGGAGGTGGAGCGCTCGGCCCGCTGGACCCCGCCCGGCTCTCGGCTCCAGCCTCATCCCAGCCCCGCCGTGCGCTTTGGCCTTTTCTGGCGAGGAAGCGCCCGCGCCGGTCCGCAGGATGGTGGTCACAGTCTTCATCGCCTCTTCCTCCGGCTCCACCAAGGTAAGGGGGGGGGAACCTCCCCCCCGCCCCAACTGCCTCCCAACTTTCTTCGCCTTTGTGCCGGAGGAAAGTTGCAACCGCAGCGCCCCCCCCCACGCCCAGCCTGTTTCCCCCCCCCTCCCCTCCTGAGAGGGAAGGCTCCCCTCCCGCGGAAAGGGTCCCGTGCTTTCCTGGCTTTTTTTTTTTTTTGCAGTGGCCCCTCTTCCCTCTCCCCCAAATGGGAGCGGGGGCTCAACTTTAGCAGGCTGGTGCTTTGTGGCTGTATTCCCCCCCCTCCACCTAATTCTTTCCTTACACACACGCAAACACACACACACACACACACACACACACACACACACACACACACACACACAC
>NW_015387056.1:564690-574772 GCF_001527695.2 Protobothrops mucrosquamatus | reverse complement strand
ATATATATATATATATATATATATATATATATATATATATGACTGGTAATAATGGTAAAAAATTGACTCTTGGGTGCATTCATCTCAAAACCAAAAATAACATTGACCACCAAGAGAAGATTAAAATATTTAAAAGCATTTAAAACATTTAAAATACAAGGCAACCAAGCTTTCGTCGGGCACTCCCGACATCATCAGGGTTGAGAAAGGCGGTTAAGGGTGGAACTTATATGCAGCCCTCAAGTGCCTGCATCCGGCTACGTGAACGTGTGATCGGACCCAGCTGCCTGTGCTCCTGCGCTCTGGATACATTCCTTTTACTTGTGCGTAAGCCCTTCACCTCCCCTCTCCGTTTCCCATCACACATCCCTTTGATACCTACGCCGAGGCGGGGGGGCTTTCCCCCATGCCTCCACCACCAGTCATTCTCTCCGCACCCCCAACCATACGTCTGGGATTCTTCTCTAATTCAGGGGTCTTACGGGGCTTTATAATCGGGTCACAGTCAATTTCTCCCCCCCTTTTTACGACCGTATCAGTCAGGGCGTCTCTCCTCATACTGTTGTGTTGATTACTCCACTGCTTCATCCCTTTGCCACTACAGTATACTTCAAGTCTGCTCCTAGACCCCTCCTTTTTCCTTTCATCTATTATCCGGGGTTGTTCCTTCCCATCCTCAAGCTCTTCCCCCATATAAGGTCCAGCAAGGACGTGCTGACCAACTTGCTGTCTCAATCGCTCCATCGCTCCCCCTCCATACCCATCCACAGACCTTCCTACATTCCCATTTGAATCCTCCTCTCTCAACAAACACTTCTTATTCAAAATGGGAGAATATATAAACTTCATTTTACTTCTTTGAGACTAAATCAAGGTGTTTTTTTTCCATTGTCTTGCCTTGCCTATATTGCAGAAGATAGAGCATTGGTTAAATCTGGTCCAGGTAGCAGTGAAAAGAACAGGAGCAGAGAGAAAGAAAAGCAAAACAGAAATATTAAAGACTACCTCCTAAATTTTTTGTCAGTATCTTTTTAAGCTTTTATTTTTCTGCCTGAAGATTAGACTCATCTTGACATTACCCTTCAAGTGTTAAAATGATAAGTACTGATGAAGGTAAAGCTGATCAGCTTAGAACTCTAACAGCTGAAGAATATGTTTCTGTTGTTCAAAAAACTCAGTTAATTATCAAAATGTAAAAGACACCAAGAAGAGACCTGCTGAGGTTTATAGCTGACTTTCTGGGAATTATCCATAATATAGACCTAATAAGAAAATTATGATAGATATGGTGTCCAGGGGCTTCTTCTTAGTCTCCGTGAGGATTTAAGCAAGACCTTATAATCAAACAGAGCTAAGACATACATCAGAATTAAAAGGAAATTATTCTAAGGTACAAGAGGAACCCAGTCAGCTTCACAGCACTTAGTCACACAAACCCAGAGAGAATTCTGGAGTCACATATGTTAATTGCCTGCTACAGAAAGATAACTGGTGCTTCTTCTGCTCTAATAACAATTTCTCAACATCTTAATTTTCCCATGAACTATTGTAATCTGTCTACAAGTAAAGTTACCAATTTGCCTGCACCTTTCTATGGATTTTTTTACTTCCTTCCTTCCTTCCTTCCTTCCTTCCTTCCTTCCTTCCTTCCTTCCTTCCTTCCTTCTTTCCTTCCTTCCTTTCTTCCTTCTTTCCTTCTTTCCTTCTTTCCTTCTTTCCTTCCCTTTGTACAGTGAGAAGTTGTACAAATGTCTGTCAATAAAAACCACATGTCTTAAAAGATCCACTCATATAAATGAAAGCTGCTAACACTTGGTTTCTAGTACAGGTGAAAAAATCAGAGAAAACAGCAGTGGAGGGCTGTGTTAACTACTTTTTATACAGAAGAACCTGATCTGTATCTTTGTAAAGTTGAAGAATAAGTTGAAATTTCACAAGCTGCTCTAAAATCTAGACAATTACCAGAGACAAGTAACAATAAGGTTCAGAAGAATTCAGAAACAGCAGAAAATCTGAAATAACAGTATAGCAATCTCCAAATATCAGCAAAAGGACTACAACAAATGTCTTAATGCAGAGATTAAATTCTTCCAGTTTCAAAATAAAAATATTCAAAAACTGTTTACAAAGCATACTCTTAGTAAATATCCAAAAGTCTCTTGCCCTATGATACTTGCTTTTCTGGGCATTTTCATGATGCATTCATTTTCTCAACAAATGTTAGTGGTCCATCTGCCTGCCAGGAAAAGTACACATATAAAGAAGAGTCTTGGTGTTATAAGATGTGCAGGGGGATATTTCAAAACTATATTGTAAACTATTTGACAGATGTTTTATGTTTCTTTCATCTACAAGAACATTATCTCTCCAGTCTCCATATCATTCTGCTCAACAATGGTGCTGTTACACATATGTAGATGCATCTTCGTTAAAACAAATGGAACCTTTATTGAATCAAATCTAAAATCTTCAATTTGAGTTGAATTGTATTTTCCTTGAATTGCAAGCTTCAATTAAATAATGTTACCTTTAAAATGCAAAACTGGTATTTGAATTGGATCTCAGCTAATTGATACAATTCTATTTGCTAAAGTATTATTTAATGCACCAAAATCATAAAGTGGGTTTTGAACCTGATTTGTTTGAATCCATTATTCTTATGCAATTTTTTATTAAAAAAACAACAACAAACGTTCTGTTGAAAATAGGAGCAGGTGTTCAGAGATGCCATTTGCTCATAGCCTCACCACAGGAGAAGAGTGGGAATCAGAGTGTGTGAATCCATATGACATTCATTTAGCACTAAACCATGACTTAATCTATCTTTTATGTTCTTATAAACTCTGGCATCTTCCCAATAAAGACAAATATTGCTTACCAGGGATATGCTTTAGTCAATACATAAAGAACTACTATCATATTTAAACAAACTATTATATAGGAAAGTTTTTTTTAGAATAAACCATTTTTTATTAAATATAATTACCCTTTTCTCTCTTGATAATATGTTTAGAAGAAGGATATTTTGAACCGGAGAATCAGTTCTTCTATTGTTGAAGGCTTGCTGAACATCATTACAGGATCTGGATTCAAGCATCCATTTTTGTTGCCACATTGCAAATAGCTAAACATTACTAAGTTTTATTAAAGAAATGATGATGCCGAAACTATTCATCTTTTCTTTACAATTTCATTTTTAGGCAGCTAACTTAAATCCCTAAACCTTGAGCTTTAAGCTAGATGCACTGAATAAAAATTTAGTTGTTACTGGAGGGCTCTTGGGCAATTACTGTATATTAGTACAGTGAATAGTTCTGTTGACAGAATTCTAGATTAAATCTAAACAATGCCTTTTACCGTAATGCGAATGCTCATCCCTGCAGGTTTTAGAATTTATTCCTTCAGCAATCATGTTTTTATTTTGCTTACAGCAATGCATTAAGCTGGGGAAAAGCACAACATCTTCAGATTCTTTTGTTTCTTAAATTATATATAGATTTATGTACATTCTTTTTTTAAAAAAACTATTCTTCTCAGTCAATCTGAGTTTCAAAGGCACAGGGATACATAAATACAAGCAAAAATTTAAACTTATTGTATGTCTTTGCTGCTATCTGGTGATTGACCAGATGTTTGCAGCCCAAATTTGATAATTCTGTTCTTGCCAATAAAGATAATGAATTTTATTTATTACTTATTTAAGATTAATATCACTAATATAAAGAATAAAAAGCTACTTTTGTCAAATGTATCTCAAAGACTTATTTTATAACACATAATCCTTTATGGCAAGAAAACAATTCAACATCATAATAACCTCAATTTAAATATGTGCAAATTAAACAAGTTTTACTTCTAAGCCACCAAAAGCAGCTGTATAGAGGATTACAAGAATATAACTTCCATTAGCTTGCATAAGCTAGGTTTAAGAGCCTGCTGGCTTCTGAATGTTCTAATGCATCTATGATGGATTACCACAGCTGGCAACCTATTGATAAGCCCAGGTTAGTGTAAATTGCTTGAAGTTTTGCTGATTTTCAGTAACAGTCAATATGTGAATTTGCCATTTAGCTGATAAGAATCTGACAATTGGAAAAAAATTGTGTACTTAATAATAGACTTCAGCAGTGTAATAAACTTATAGTACATGATAAATAAGATTGCATTTCCTCACTGTGTAAATAAATTATGTGTGCTCAAAATCTGCATTTATGCTTTCTTGAACACATATTCACATAATATTTTAAAGGAAATCTATCACTGAATGAATAGGTTCATATTCCCTTATTATTGCAGTTATTATTGTTACTGTCCTTATTGCCACAGACTGTGCTAAATGTTTTAATTCACAGTATATGGATGCTGAAATATCCCTTTTGAGTTTGAAATAGCCCATTTTGGCTGTGAATCAATTGTTTCAAGCATAAGGCATTCTGTTTTCAACATTTTGAAAGGCTTTCAAACTCAAAATAATGCACTGTATAGTCAGCTCTATTTTAGATTAAAATGTTTCCAATATACTTTAAGAAGCTACAAGTGCCAAAGCCTGGCTATTTCAAATTCAAAATAGGTGTTTTGCATTTGAAGAGGTATGAACTGAAAAACTTTGCTTTCTCCAACAGATACTTCTCATGCATTAACTTATTTTGTTAGTGCTTGGTAAAAAATACCTGGATTCTTTGCTCCATTTCTGGTAAATATAATCTTATTTAACATTTTAATAGGAATCCCAAAACACCTTCTTATTTACATCTACATCTTATCTAGAAGTCCTTAGTACAGTGAGAACAAAGCAAAACAGTCCTGTTGCAAGTGTGAGAAAGATGCATACTCTTCCCTTGTTTCCATGGAAATTCTCAGTCATCCAGGTCATAGTTATCCCATCTCTTCAGCTGAAGAGCTGAAGAAGCTTCTTGGATGTGAAGTGAAACATTTTCAAAGAAAAACAACAAAGTCCAGTTGCCTTCTGAAAAAGCACCTTGTTTATTTGAACTATATGGTGAATATAACCTAAGGGAAACTAGATTGGAAGAAGATGTGCATGGTTTTAAAGTTGGAGGGGAAAAAAACATCAATAGCCTATGCTATACTGATTACTACTCTGATAGTTGAAAATGCAAAGGATCCCCAGCAAATGTCATGAAAGTCAAGGAGTAGAGTGAAAAAAATGAGATTAAAACTAAATATAAAGAAAACCAAACAAACATGTCCAGCAGAAGGAATGTATTGCAAGTCATGTCAGGAAAGGAAGTTTAGTTGAAGAGATACAGAAAAAGATTTTTTTTAGGCCTTGCATCTAATCTCTATAACATCATAAGGTTGGTTCCAAACCTGCCAGCCTTCCAGAAAGCCAACAAAACTTGGCTGTACCATGAAGCTTGGGAATCCAAGGAAATATGGAGTGGTTAAACCATATAGAGTTAGATTGTACTCTTTTCTGCTTTTTATATTTTTAAATGTAGTTTTTGTTTTTAATATTAGAAGACTATGATTTTACTTGCATTTTAACTTTGCATGTTGCTTAGAGTCATATGCAAATGAAATGGATATAAATGAAATAAACAAACAAAATAAATATAAATGAAATGATATACATGAAATAAATAAGCAAGCAGGTAAAACAACCAGCCTTACAACTGACAATGGAGATACTGAAGTGATAAATAATTTCTGCCTTTTAGGAACAACCATCAACATTAGAACAACCAGCAGTAAAGGACTATAATGCAAATTAACACTTGGAAGAGCAGCCGTGAAGGCCTTAGAAAAATTATTCAGATATGATGGTGTGTCTATACTTACAAAGATCAGAACTGTATTCCCTGAAACATTCTATGGAACTTTGAAGAAGCAGGTTATCAAAAGTATTGATGCTTTTGAACAAATCAATGCAGAATTATCATAAGATACAAATGACCAAGCTCAAATTATCCTACTTCAGCCACTTTATGTGAAAATCTAACTCTCTGGACAAGACTCTAATTCTCAGAAAGAACAAAGAAAGAGTGGAAGATGCCTACCAGCAGAAAGGTACAAGAACCTAGCAAGAGGATTCATTGAGCCGGCCAAATCTCAGGCGGGGGCTCCAGTGTTATTTAAAGAGAAAAAAGATGGGTCACTTTATCTCTGCATGGACTATAAATGTGGTGAGTATAGAAAATGTACCTCCTTCCCCACCTGAAGGACCTAATAACCCATCTAGCAAAGGGGAGCATCTTCACTAAATTGGATCTAAGAGAGGCATATTACCGAATGAGAATAAGAAAAGGAGATGAATGGAACATGGCTTTTAACTGTCCCGTGGGTAGCTATCAGTTCAAAGTTATGCCATTTGGACTACAGGGGCTCCAGCTGTCTTCATGCAGCTGATCAACCAGGTGCTACACAATCATTTGTACAAGGGGATTTTGTGTATCTTGATGATATCCTGATATACAGCACGAATATGGCTGACCACATGAAGCTAGTACAAGAAATGCTAAAGAAATTGTTGAATGCTAAACTATATGTTAAACTGTCAAAGTGTGAATTACATCAGACCTGACCGGATTATCTAGGCTACAGAATTTCCAATGAGGGCATTGAAATGGATCCTGGTAAAGATCCTGGGGTTCACCAACTTTTAACAATTCATCCCCTCGTTTGCTGAAATTATTTTACCCCTTACAAACTTGTTAAAAAATGGCAAAGATGGGGAAAAGCCATGACTGGGCCAGCCGCTAATATGGACTATGAACTGTGAAACTGCTTTCAAAAACCTGAAAAGGCTGTTTGCGGTCGAGCCTGTCCTAAAGCATCCCTGCCCGGGGAAGCCCTTTGTGATTCAAGCCGATGCCAGTGACATGGCCATCGGCACTGTACTATTGCAAAAGGACCATGAGGAGGTCCTACAGGCCTGTGCCTACACCTTGAAAAAGTTCACTGACTGCGAGAGAAGGTGGGCAAGTGTGAGAGAAGGAAGCCTTTGCAATTCGTTGGGCTCTATTAAACTGATGGAACTACCTAGAAGGTAGCAAGGCGCCTTTCAAAGTATGGACTGATCACAAAAACCTAGAGGCACTGAAAACTCCCCACAAGCTGTTCCTGAAACAAGTACCGTGGGCACAATATTTTAACTGATTTAACTTCACCCTGAAGTACATAACAGGGAAAAAAAACTTTTTAGCTGATGCGTTATCCAGATTGCCTCAATACAAGAGCCAGCATGAAGAGGTTAATGAACCAATCATATCTACACCGCATATCTCAACTAATGCCATGAAGAGCCCCATCTTTGAGTCCCAAACTCCGATGACCCTGGGGCGAGGAAATTGACCCTGGGGCGAGGAACTCCTCAACGATCAATGGTTCAAGGACAATCAAACCTCCTTGACATGCAAGGATGGATTGGCTTACAAAGGGGGGAAGTTGTATTTTCCCCAAACCCTTCACCTCAACGTTCTCCAGCACAGTCATGATGTGAAACAAGCTGGACACTTTGCCTATTTAAAAATGCTGCATCTGGTTCGTTGACAATTCTGGTGGCCATGTTTGAAACGGGACATAGAGAACTACGTCAAGAGCTATGCTGTGTGTGCCACCATGAAAAGAATTCCGGGAAGTTAATTGGCTCATTGCAAAGACTGTCGTCAGCTTTTCACCCGTCTATGAATGGGGCGGCTGAAAAAGCGAACTCAGTGATGGAGCAGTACTTCAGATTCTATGTGGATTATCATCAAATGAACTGGACTGACCTCTTCCCTTTCACAGAGGTGGCTTACAATAACTCTGTTCATAGCAGCAGCAGTTTTACACCTTTTAAAGTTGCCACAGGAAAATAATTCAACCCAATACCCAAATATCTTCAGGGACCTTCTGCTTCCCAAACGCTTGACCAGTGGATTAGGGGGTGGGAGAAGGTTTGGGATAAATTGAAAATCGCTCTGAAAAAGGTTTCAGAGACATATAAAAAACAAGCAGATAAAAAGAGGTCTCCCCAAAGGTCATTCCAGGTTGGAGAAAAAGTTTACTTATCCACAAAATATTTACGACTTAAGTTGCCTAGTAAGAAGTTGGGACCAAAGTATCTAGGTCTCTCTCCCATCATAAGAATCATTAACCCAGTCACGGTGGAGTTAAAACTTCCCAAACTCTTAGGGAAAGTTCACCCTGTGTTCCATTGTAGCCTACTGAAACCTTTTTGGGGTTCTACCTTACAACCTCCCCCTAAAAAGGCATCTGTTCCCATAGTGGTAGCTGGACAGACCCATTATGAAGTGAGGCATATTCTTGATTCTAGACTTTTTAAGGGAAAGTTACATTACTTAGTGCAGTGGAAAGGATATCCATTGTCTGAAGCCACATGGGCAAAATCTAGTGATATAAAAGCTGAAAGGCTCATTAGTAAATTCTATTAAAAGCACCCTAACCTATGATTTTGTTTGAATTGCAGGATTTATCCTTTTTGTAAGGGGGGGCAGATGTCAACGCTGTAAACAATGGACGTTCCCGCTCTGACAACTGATGAAAATTGCAGCCATTTACACTTTGCTTCTAACATGCTTTTTCTGGTATTTAGAAATCAGGTGCAGAAGGGGGGGTTGGGATGAAAGCTTGAGCTAAGTTGGCTATAACAATAACGCTGCTTTGTGGGAACCCAAGGATGAGCTGATAACGTTTTGGCGGGCTGAGGAGCTAGGGAGAAAGCCCGTGTTTTAGGCTAATTGGACATAGTGCCGATAATTTGTGAATAAAATGTTCTTTAAGGAAGAATTTTTCCTTCAAGTTCTTTTGATGGGTTTCATCTATCGGAACCATGACAAGCTGTTTTGGAAGAGATAGCTTGTTAAATATTCAAAAATCTGGATAAAATTTGATTTTAATACTATAACTTTTGGATGGAGCTCATGAGGATAACCCTAAACAAGCCAATAGGTGTGCTACAAAACCAGTACTCAGCAGTTGGAAGTTCATATTATTCAGCAGTCTCCAAATCATTGAAGAGAAACTCAGAAAAACAAGGGAAGAAACAGAGTAGCTGGAGAAGAAATAAAATATATTAGCATACATTATTTGTAACCATCTTGTCATTTTCATTTTATCTTCTAAGAGGCACTTGCCATATCCCTTGCAGATGTATAAAATCTAAATCTCAGAATACTTTGTTTCTTAACATTGTATCATCTGATTAGCTTTTCTGACTGCTGCTAAAAGTGTTTATACCTAACCCTATATTAATAATCCACCTTTCTGCCACTACTAAAATATTTTTGCCATAATATTATACTGTAACATTAAGTACAATATCCACAGTTTAATACATGGTCTTACAATCAGGAGAAAAACCATTTATCTAAAATTTCTGTTAGAATGAATAAAAACAATCAATGCATAAAAACAATGTAATGCATGAAAACGGTTGAGGGAGGGTGAGACTTTTTTTACTTGACAAACAGTCCTGATGGTGATATACTTCTCTAGCAACCAATAAAATCATTTCAAAAAAATGTGTCCCATTTTCCTATTCTTATGAGTTAAAAGTTTCTTAGTTTATATAAGGAAGCTTGTACAGAAGAATTTGTAACATGCAAACTCTTCCTTACTATGTGTATAGAGAAATACAGTTCAAATTGACTGGAATAATGCATCTTATTTTTTAACAGAAAAACTATGCTTCTGAAAAATACAAGTTATTCTCTTTTTTAACAAAACAATATTAATTTTATTTTATTTCAACAGACATTTAAAAAGTCAAGCAAGAAAAAAGAGGAAAAGAGGAAGGAACAAAAATAAAAATATTACGGGTTTATAAAACTGAATAAGAATTGTCATGATAATATTACAGTAGTAATGCATATAAAGATGATTTTTATATCAATTTACCACTTTTAAACCAATGTCAAAATTGGGACTTCCGGTGGCTGGCGACCTCGTCGGACGCAGCTGTTTGCTGCCTCCCGCCTGTTTCAGCGTAAAAGCCGTTTTGACAGCTAGCATCTGCTGTCAAACGGCTTGATACCCTTCCCCTGGGCATAAGGGGATAGGTGAGCTGCCCGGGGTAGGAGTTGAGTTCCCGAGTCGTCCCATGTGGACGATGTAGGTGA
>NW_015387056.1:560492-563160 GCF_001527695.2 Protobothrops mucrosquamatus | reverse complement strand
TAATATGGAGAAGATGGATTGCTTATATTCAAAAGAAGCATAGAGTGGTGGAATATAATTTAGGTTCTTAATAAATTTGTTCTTTTTTTCTTTTATATATTTTACCTACTTATGTAGAATAATATACTTTGTGGAGTTAGAGATATTAATATTTGTTTACTTATATCTGAATATTATCCTGGGATTAGGTTTGGGAAGTCCGGGGGGGTGGGGGGTGGGGGGGTTTTTTCTATAGCATTGTGTAACATTTGTGATGTTTTTTTTTATGATGAAAAATAATAAAAATTTTATATTGAAAAAAAAAAACCAATGTCAAAATCAAATTAATAATTAGCAAAAGCAGCCAATATAATAATAACAATACTCAACAATCAGAATAAACACTTAAGAGGAGATCCTATCAAATGTAAAGCTTTATATTAAGAGAACTCAAACTTTAGGTGTGTTACAGATTCATGTGCAGAAACCATAACTTATTCCCAATGAAGGTTGGATTTCATTTTCTTATATACAAAGGTATTTTTGACATATAGGTTATTTCTAATTACAACTTAGTCTGCCATTTTTCCAATTAGGGCCTTCTCTGTAGACTAGATCACAACTGTTACAGAAGAAATAGTTTATCTTATGGTTTCTGAATGCTGATAGATAGAATCTAAAGCAAGGGTGGCTGAAGACAAGATTACTGATTTCTTTTAAATGACTAGTGGTTTTGGTGTTTGGACTGTGATCAGAGAAGGGAAAGCCTAAAACCTAAAACTTGTTAGTTTGTCTAAAAATGACAGACGACAGAAGTCCAGGAAGAAATCATATGGGATAGGTATTAGAAATTAATCAGAAAAATGGTGTAGATGATAGCTACATGCTAGCAAAGGAAAACAGTTTACACTTTGAGAACAAAAAAGATAAAGTAGGTTTCCACATGACTCTCCTAGCTGAAATTACTGAGAAACATACAGCATTAATTAGTAGGGTAAAAATTACTGTGTTAAGAGACTGAAAAGGTGGGGAAAGACCCACAAACTCGCAACATCACGTGACGTGTCATGACACAGCACAACTTTTTTTCCATTGCTGGCAATGGTTTTGCCATGATGCATCTGGCCCACAGGCCAGCAGTTTGACACCCTGACTTAGAAGAATGGAAGGCTGAGTCAACCTTGAGCTGGTGAGAATCAAATTGCTGGCCATGAGCTGAATTAGCCTGCAATACTGCATTCTAACCATTGTGCCATCACCATGCAGATATAGATATAGAGATAATATAGAGATGATATAGAGATGATACAGAAATAGAGATGGAGATATTATGGTTAACATTTTAATTTATACTCTTAGTTCTTGTTACATTTATGGATCATAATTCAATTCATATTATCCAATTGTTTTTTAACTAAGCATTATGTGAAGAGAAAAATGTGTTGGTTTGGATCATTCAGATTTTCTCTTACATTAATTCTAGATTCATATTCTGCTTTCCTCTTATACTGGTATCCTAACAAATAAGCTTATGACGCAGGTCAAATTGAGAAAGAGTAACTAACCCAAAATCACCCAATAATTTGCATGGAAATGAGTGGGCTTGAACTTGACTCTTTGCAGACTTTATCCATTGTCTGTGAGAGAGAAAGAGAGAGAAAGAATGGGAAATAGTGAGAGAAAACCTGAATTAATGTCAACAATTGCTGGCTTAATATTTGACCTGAGCCTATTACTACCGTTTTATTGTAATCCCCCGCATTTCATTATGCATTCTAAACTTATCTACAGCAAATTTGTATATTGGAGAACCCATAAATACAGTAAGTATTAATCCAAATTGATGGTATTAAAATGTGAATCAACAGCTCAGCTGCTGGGACAGTAAGCTTTAATCCTTATACCCAGTGAAATTCCTGAGATAGTATTAGAGTTTCTGACTTCCAACTTTATCATATATACTGAAAAGAGAACAAAACTTTGCTATTAACATTATTTAAATCTTTTAAGAGTCAACTTACAATCCTCTATTAAGTAATATTTAAATTACTGTTAATATTTATTAGAAGTGTTTATACGACCAGTCATTGTTCACTTATATTTTCAAAATTTGCAGAAACATTATATTTCTATATTTCTTAATTGTTTAAAGTATTCTTTCCATCTTCCTGTACATTTGTTTACTTTAAGTGGAAAAATAGATAATTACAGATATAAATAATAGATACACCCAGTGTCTTATTTTTTTATTTTTATTTATTTATTTTTTTTACATCACAAGTACATCACAATGCTATAATAAAAACCCCACCCCCCACCCCCCACCCCCGGACTTCCCAAACCTAATCCCAGGATACTATTCAAATAAAAGTAAACTAATATTAATATCCCTAACTCCACAAAATATTATTCTACATAAGTAGGTGAAATATATATATATGAAAAAAAGAACAGGTTAACTAAAAACCTAGGTTATATTCCACCATTCTATGCTTTTTTTGAATATAAACAATCCATCTTCTCCATATTAATAAAAATTGTTCGTTTGAGTGATTCTTCAAATAAGCCGAAATCTTTGCCATTTCAGCAAAATACGAGACCTTCAATCTCCAGTCCTCCATTGTAGGTAGAACTTTACTCTTCCAGTTTTGAGCTATCAGCAAACGGGCAGCAGTTAAACAATACAACA